>NW_026057580.1:46795383-46933960 GCF_023721935.1 Panthera uncia
GAACAAAGATCTCTGTCATGAGCTTACAAGGGCAAGACTAAAGGTAAATAAATAAAATATGTAATAGACACCTATAAGAACTAAGAAGAAAAACAAGAGAGCTAGGGAAGAAGATGAATGTGTGTGCGTGTGTGTGTGTGTGTGTGTGTGTATGTGTGTGTGTGAGGCAAGATATCCCTGTTCAAAGTATTTTTCAATGATTCCAGTATTTGGGTTATTGGAGATCTCTGGGTACCTGTTTGTTTGGGTCTGTCTCCTATCACTTCTCACTCATCCTCTAACTTCCTCAACTAGCTCACTAGCTTCCTTCTCTGGATTCTAGGAGTAACCTACACTTTTAAGCCTTAATTTCTATCTCTTTTCCCAGGCTACTATCCTTTTGTTTGGTTTGGCCTCTCTGCAGCCCTGCCATCTTGGTCCCTGATTATTGCTGATATGCCTTAGCTAGCCTCTGTAACAACTTTAATCCAAGACTGAGCCCATAAGATCAAAGCTTGTTCAAAATGAAGCTGAGTCTGGTGACCAAATTAATCTCTCTTCATTAAGTGAAACTAAAAGATTGCAGACATTTCAACTATATAAATAAATAAAAGGGAAAGCAGGAAAATCAAAGCCAAAATCCAGGTCAGTTACTGATACTCAAAAATACCCTCAAGCTTTAAGTTTCTTTGTTGGGCCCAGCATTACTCCCTAGGGTGAGTACCTTTTAAATTCAACAAGGTGGCCTCAGGCCAAAGATATTCCATTGATTCAATTAACTCCACTTTCTCAGCTCTGATCTTTTATTCCAACTTTTGTGTACTATACTTTTTTCTCTGTTTAGGTCCTTACTCAATCCCTGGTGTCTGATAGAATACTCTAACTTTTTAGAAAGAGCCTATCTACATTTCTTCTCTCTCTGGTTTACACTGGTTTCCAACATCTGGATTACTGTTTTTTGTTTGTTTTGTTTGTTTTTTTCCATCTATTGCTTTGCTATAACATCCCTGTGAATCAAAGTCCCTAGTAGTGAATTCCTATCCCTGAGAGGGCAATGTGGCATCCTCATATTCGCTGCTCTTCTCTAATAAAAGCCTGTACAGTTCTGTTTTTCCATTTGGGTTATCTGTTGAGAGGCCATTTTATAGTGATATCAGGATATATAGAATGGTGCTAAATTAAAAACATTAATGCAAGGAAGTAAGGATGGTGTAGGGGTTGGAAAAAATCCAACAGACTCAGAGAGTTATGATAAAGAAGGCTTCTTAAAAATTTTAATTAGTGTAAGTTTTGTTTCAAATTTTCTGCAAGGGCAAATGTCCCTTGTAAGTCAATTCAAAGAATTTTACTCCCATTAGGAACATTTTATAGGAAAAGAGAATGGTTATATAATCCTTAGACTAGCCATGTTAAAAAAAATCTAGTTCAATAGAGATCACTAGACTTTTCACTGGCAATTGCCTGGGTTAGAAGAATGGAGTTTCCTACAAGTCTTACTTTATTATTATTATTACTTACTTTATTATTTGTCATTGTGTTTCTTTTTTTTTAAGTTTTTTTTCTTCTAAGTTTTTATTTAAATTCAAGTTAGTTAACATATAGTGTGGTATCAACAAGTCTTATTTTTAAAAGTAAAGATACTTAATATAGGTTGAACATTTATGTGTACCAGGCACTTTACATGTATTATCTCATTTCGTCTATACAACCACTAACAGAATTAGAGTAACTCATACAAAGCCATATAGTGAGTGATGGAACGGGTATGAACCCAGGTATTTCTGAGCCTGTGCTTTTGAGTGTTATACCATCTTCCCCCTAACCTTGCTTGCTCATAAGAACATATTTAAAACTGCAGGTTTCCAGGCCTTTCTCTTAGACATTTTGGTTCATTGGGTCTGGAACAGAACCCTGGAATCTCTATTTTTATCAAGATCCTTGTGTGAGTCTAGTGGGCAGATGAATTTAGGATACCTTGCCCTTTTACTCTTTAATGCTAAGTAATAAAAGTAAACTTTTCTTCATCTCTAAATACCTAGTGCTTACATATTCAAAGAAATGAAACCAAGCCAAGCACATTATCTTATTTGTAAAGAGAGTCAAGTTTTTATTAAGAAACAAAAAGCCACATCTGGTTATAATGCTCCTTTCCTTAACATGTAAACACGATCAAGTGTTCATCATTTTTGAAAACTAGCTGCCATCTTGTCTTTTTCTTGCCTTCCTTCTTGCCTTGTCAAGCTTCTTTGAACAGTCACCCAAATTCATGGTCTACAATTCCTTATTTTTCCTTTATTCCTTATCTCACAATGGTTTGGTTTCTGCATTATGCTTCTATAGAAACTGTGCTTATCACCAATAACTTCTTGGTTGGATTCATACCATGTCTTACCTAACCTAACCTGACTTTCCTAGAAAAAGTCTTAATTCTATAAAGTTTTTATGAAAATTGCTTACATATATTATCAGGAATGCTCATTTCTTCCAGAAAGAAGCTTTTGATTGTATCAACTAAAAAGTGCCATCACAGACCAGGTTTGGAACAATTTTTCTCTTATAGTTGGCAGCTGATTTTGAAAAGCAAGGGATAATAAATAGTCCAAAAGAAATGATAAGCCAATAGCCAGAATGGACATATGAAAGGAAAGAGCATGGTTAGATGGAATGGAGTCCAGAAGGAAGAATGGATAATGGGCAGAAGGGACAATGGGAGCTATGGTTGATCAAACTCTTCTGGCCCCAGGAGAAGGACAGAGGCTTGGTATTTATAACATGGATGGAAGGAAGATAAGTCTTTGTAATGATTACCTATTGACCTTATTATACATTATTAGGAAGTTACAGCTAAGAAATTATTTTAATTTCATTTCATTTTACCTATGTACACCTGGACAAATTTGTAGCAGATTAATTCATTCTTTCTTTTCTTTCTTCCTTCCCCTTCCTTCCTTCCTTTCCTTTCATTCTTTCCTCCTTTTTTCTTAAAAAAATTTTTTTTAAACAATGTTTATTTTTGAGAGAGGGACAGAGTGAGAGCAGGGAAGAGGCAGAGAGAGAGAGAGAGAGACAGAGAATCTGAAACAGGCTTCAGGCTGTGAGCTGTTAGCACAGAGCCCGATGTGGGGCTTGAACTCACAAACTGTGAGATCATGACCTGAGCTGAAGTCGGATGTTTAACTGAGTGAGCCATCCAGATCCCTCTTCATTTTTCTGATTTTAATTCTAGTGTAGTTAACATACAGTGTTATATTAGTTTCAGGTGTACAATATAGTGATTCAATTCTATACATTACTCAGTGCTCATCATGATAAGTGTACTCTTTAATCCCCATCACATATTTCACCCAACCCCCTACCCACCTCCTCTCTGGTAACCATCTGTTTGTTCTCTATAGTTAAGAGTCTGGTTTTTGGTTTGTATGTCTTTTTCCCCTTTGTTTATCCATTTTGTTTCTTAAATTCCACATATGAGTGAAATCATATGGTATTTGTCTTTCTCTGGGTAACTTATTGTGATTAGCATTATATTCTCTAGATCCATCTATATAGTTGCAAATGGCAAGATTTTACTTTTTTAATGACTAAGTAATAGCCCATTCTATATATCACAATATATTAATACACACACACACACACACACACACACACACACACACACACCTTGTTTATCCATTCATCTACCAATGGACACTTGGGCTGCTTCCATAATTTGACTATTATAAATAGCGCTGCAATAAACATAAGAGTACACATGTCTTTTCAAATTAGTGTTTTTGTATTCTTTGGGTAAAACCTAGTAGTGGAATTACTGGATCATATGGTATTTCTATTTTTACTTTTTTGAGAAACCTCCATACTGTTTTCCACCATGGAAACTAGTTTGCATTCCCACTAGCAGTGCACAAGAGTTCCTTTTTCTCCACATCCTTGCCAACACCTGTTGTTACTTGTGTTTTTCACTTTAGCCATTCTGACAGGTGTGAGGTGGCATCTCATTATGGTTTTGATTTGCATTTCCCTGATGTGAGTGATGTGAGCATCTTTTCATGTGTCTGTTGACCATTTGTATTTTTTTTAAGATTTTATTTTTAAGTATCTCTACACCCAATGTGGGGTTTGAACTTACAACTCTGAGATCAAGAGTCACATGCTCTACCAACTGAGCCAGCCAGGTGCCCCAGCCATCTGTATTTCTTTGGGGAAATATATGTTCTTTTCTGCCCATTTTTAATAAGATTTTTTTTTGTGTGTGTGTTCAATTGTATAAGTTGTTGATATATTTTGATACAAATCTTTATTGGATATGTCATTTGCAAATATCTTCTCCCATTCAGTAGGTTGTCTTTTAGTTTTGTTGATTGTTTCCTTTGCTGTGAAAAAGATTTTTATTTTGATGTAGTCCCAATAGTTAGTTTTTGTTTTTGTTTCCCTTCCCTCAGGAGACATATCTAGAAAAATGCTACAGCTGATGTCAGAGAAATTACTACATGTACTCTCTTCTAGGATTTTTATGGTTTCAGGTTTCACATTTAGGTCCTTAATCAACTTGACTTTATTTTTGTGTATGGTGTAAGAAAGTGGTCCAGTTTCATTATTTTGCATGTAACTGTCTGGTTTTCCCAACACCATTTGTTGAAGAGACTGTCTTTTTTACCCATCGCATATGCTTGCCTCCTTTATTGAAGATTAATTGTGGGTTTATTTCTGGGGTATCTGTTTTGTTCCATTTATAAATGTATCTTTTTTTTGTGCCAGTACTATTATATTTTGATTACTACAGCTTTGTAGTATCTCCTGAAATCTAAGATTGTGTTACCTCTAGCTTTTTCAAGATTGCTTTGGCTATTCAGGGTCTTTTGTAGTTCCATACAAATTTTAGGGTTGTTTGTTCTAGTTCTGTGAAAAATGATATTGGTATTTTGATAGAGATTGCATTAAGTGTGTGGATTGCTTGGGTAATATGGACACTTTTAACAATATTTATTCTTCCAATCCATGAGCATGGAATATTTTTCCATTTCTTTGTATTGTCTTCAATTTCTTTCATCAATGTTTTAAAGTTTTCAGAATATAGGTCTTTCACCTCCTTGGTTAAGTTTATTCCTAGGCTTTTTATTATTTTTGGTGCAATAGTACATGGATTGTTTTGTTAATTTCCCTTTCTGCTGCTTCATTGTCACTGCATAGAAATGCAATGAATTTCTGTACATTGATTTCTTATCTTGCGACCTTACTGAACTCATTGATCAGTTCTACTAATTTTTTTTGGTGGAGTCTTTATGGTTTTCTCTCTCTATAGTATCATGTCATCTGCAAATAGTGAAATTTTACATCTTCCTTACCAATTTGGATGCCTTTTATTCCTTTTTCTTGTCTGAGGGGTGTGGCTAGGATTTCCAGTACTATGTTGAATAAAAGTTGTGAGAGTGGACATCCTTGTCTTGTTCCTGGCCTATCTACCACCCTAAAGTCATGAAAACAATGTTTTTTTTTCATAAATTTGTAACAGCATGATAGTGATATAAGGGCCCTGGACTCCATATATGAACATCCAGCTGCAACTTCCTCTCCACCCAACACTCCATATTAGGTAGCAATAACAATTTCTCATGGAAATAGAGAAATACGGGAGTCTAAATTAAAATATTTGTCCATTTTCATCCAGGTCAGGTTTAAAAAAGAAGAGCAGCTGCAGTTTTGCCAAGTTCAGATTCACTTAGTGAAAAAATGAATAGTCCTTGAAACTCACTTCCTGGGAAGGTTTTTGTCCAGGGTACTACTTTGCATAGGTACATATTTACCAAGTCATAGCTATTAAAGTCATAACCTTAAATGAAGCAATGAAGCACATAATAAATTGTTTAAAAATACAGTAAGCTGTAAGCTCTTGTTAAGAGAGCAAGAGGCTTTCTGTTTCTTTTCGGTGCTCAAGATGTCGAAGCAAGGACATGGTTTGTCCTCTGGTGCAAGATTCTGGATTTCCCTTGGTCTTCCAGTATGAGCTGTGATCAACTGTGCTGACAACACAGGAGCCAAAAATCTGTTTATCATCTCTGTGAAGGGGATATCTATCAAGCATGTTACTTATCTTTGTTTTGCTTTGTTTAGCTCTCTGCTGTGATTTTGTATTGGTCTTTCATTTAGGTCATATTCTTCTGTCTCCTCATTTTATCTAACTCTCTGTGTCTGTTTCTATGTGTTAGGGAAGTCAGCTGCATCTCTTGCTCTTGAAAGTAGTGACCTATATGAAGAAGAGGTCTTGAAGCCCTGCAGTGAAGTGTTCCCTCTTCACCAGAACCTAGTGCTTCAGGAGTGTCTTTAAAAAAAATTTTTTTGATGTTTATTCACTTTTGAGAGAGAGAGAGAAAGAGCACGAGTTGGGGAGGGGTAGAGAGAGAGGGAGACACAGAATCTGAAGCAGGATCCAAGCTCTGAGCTGTCAGCACAGAGCCCAATGTGTGGCTCGAACCCATGAACCATGAGATCATGACCTGATCCAAAGTCAAATGCTTAACCCACTGAGCCATCCAGGCACCCCTCAGGGGTGTCTTTTATAAGTGTTATATGTGCCCTACTGTTGTGGCTGAACTGCTTTTGCGTTTTTTCCACTCATCTGCAATGGTTCTCTTTGCCTATTGTGGGCAGGGTTTGGTCCCTGAATTATTAGTGGGTCAGTCTGGGACCACCTTGAACTTGAGCTGAGTCAGACCAGGCATTTTCTAGAGATGCAGTAGCACTGAACTACAGGGCACTTTCCCTGTGTTGTCCCCTCAGAAACCTTTGTTGGTGAGTGGGGTCTGCAGTCAGACAGATGTCTGCCCCAGCCCGCTGCTGGGCCTGCTGGAGTGTGTGGTTATCTTCCCTTTTCTCTGGGGAAGGAGTCACTTTAGCATGGTGCTGGCCCCTGTTGGGGCTACTTCCACAGCTCCAGTCTTTTGACCCTGTTTTGGATGGGCTCTGGCCAAGGCAGTATTGGAGGGTGCAGGTCTGCAGGAGAACATGGGGGTGGGGCACGCTGTTAGCAAGCTGGTGGAGAGTGTTGGTACCATGCTTTTCCTCATAGGTGTTCACATATCTAGGCTGGGGTGCAGGAGAAGGAAATGGGCCCATCAGTTCTTTTGTTCTTTGAGAAGTCTCCTAAGGCACATGCTATGAGATTAGTAAACAAATCTCCCTCCTCTATACCTTAGGTATTTTTCAAACTATTGGTTCTATGCTGTATCTCCATGGGGTTGTTTGTTGTGTTGTCTCTTTAAGGGTAGGGACTCAGTTTCAGTTTCCTATCACCTTCCCAGCTCTCCCAGAGCCAAGCCTGCTGATTTTTAAAGTTCTAGGTGTTAAGTCCCACTGATTGTTGGGCCCCTTTGGTTTTCAAAGCCAAATGTTATGGGGATTCTTCTTCCTATGCAGGCTCCCTATGCCTGGGTTACCTGGTGTGAGAGTCTGTTTCTTGCCCCTCCCCATGCCCAACACATCCCTTCCTTCCAAGGACAGCCTGACGGGTGTGTTTAGTTCCCATCCTCCTCTTTGCCCTTCCTAACCCCCTTCAGTGTGGTCTCTTCTCTACATTTAGCTGTGGATCATCTGTACTTCCAGTCTTTGTTTTCTGGATTATTTATACTCCTGTGGCTGTTATCTGGTTGTGTCTATGGGATGAAGTGATCTTAGGATCCTCTTACTCCACCATCTTCCCCAGAAATCTAGATTAACACGTTTACAATCTAGAAAAGCATTTTCTTGGGTGATTTTACCGGATCTTGTTCTTCCATTGAATGATCTAACACAACTTAGGACCCTGATTACAGTCCTGTGGCTACTCTTCAAACTAACTTAAGTGTGGTCAAGACTGAATTTCTCCCCTTCAAATGATGACATTCTCATTATTGCAAATATTGTTTTGGTTATACCTCTAGTTTGTCCTATAAAATAACTTTTAAATTTTTGTTCATTATTTCTTACTATGTTCCCTATCAAGGCTCATTTCCTTTCAGCGGATGTCCCTGGCAAGCTTTAGCATCATTATTAGGTAATCTCTAAAACCTCAGAACTACCCATAATTTATTCCACCTGTAATCTTTGCTAAGTGCTTGGCGTTATTTCAGACAATGTTAATATTTCCATACATTTCTATGAGGCACATATGTTATTCACCTAATTCTAATGTTTATTACATGGGTAGGGCAAGTATTATCAAATTTTGTTTTATTTATTTTTTTATTGTATCCTGGCTCTCAGTCTCCCATAAACATATATCATATTGCTTTAATTATAGTAGATAATCAGTAAATGATTGACGATGATGATGACACAAAATACTTTATATAAATCAGAGTCTTTAGCATGTTACATAACATTAATATTATGCAGTGAAAATTATATCCTTTAAAAAATGGGAAAATGGATGCGGAAAAAGCAAGTGACTAATGTAATGTTATCCAATAAATTAATGGTTACGCTGTCTTCCCACACCTACAGGAATATTTCTCTTTTATTTATCTATTTATCTACTTATTTATTTTTGAGCTGTTTAAAAAAACATTTTATTTATTTAAATTCAAGTTCGTTAACATACAGTGTAGTAATGGTTTCAGGAATAGAACCCAGTGATTCATTACTGACATACAACACCAAGTGCTCATCTTAACAAGTGCCCTCTTTAATGCCCATCACCAACTTAACCCATCCTCCCTTCCCACCTCCCCTTCAGCAATCCTGTTTGTTCTTTGTATTTAAGAGTTTCTCATGGTTTGCCTCCCTGTCTGTTTTTATCTTATTTTTCCTTCCCTTTCCTATGTTCGTCTGTTATATTTTTTAAATTCTACTCATGAGTGAACATATGAGTGAAATCATATGATATCTTTCTTTCTCTGACTTATTTCGCTTAGCATAATACACTCTAGTTCCATTCACATTGTTGCAAATGGCAAGATTTCATTATTTTTAATCAATGAGTAATATTCCATCATCCCTCTCTCTCTCTCTCCCTCCCCCCCATATATATGTATATAATGTATATATCCTCCACACACATCATTTTTATTCATTCATCAGTTGATGAACATCATTTGGGTCCTTTTCATAATTTGACTATTGTTGATAGTGCTGCTGTAAACATTGGGATGCATGTGCCCCTTTGATTCAGCAGTTTTGTATCCTTTGGATAAATACCTAGTAGTTCAATTGCTAGGTTGTAGGTCTGTATTTTTAGTTTCTTGAGGCTCCATACTGTTTTCCAGAGTGGCTGGAAATTCCAGTTTGCATTATCACCAACAGTGCAAAAGAGTTCCTCTTTCTCCACATCCTAACCAACATCTGTTGTTTCCTCAGTTGTTAATTTTAGCCATTCTGACAGGCATGAGGTGGTATCTCATTGTGGTTTTGATTTGTATTTCCCTGATGATGAGCAATGTTGAGTATCTTTTCATGTGTCTGTTGGCCATCTGGATGTCTTCTTTGGAAAAATGTCAATTCATGTCTTTTGCCCATTTCTCCAATGGATTATTTTTTTATTAGGTGTTCAGTTTGATAAGTTCTTTATAGATTTTGGATACTAACCCTTCATCCAATATGTTGTTCCCAAATATCTTTTACCATTCTGTCAGTTGCCTTTTAGTTTTGTTGATTGTTTCCTTTTTTTGTGCGGGAGCTTTTTATCTTGATGAGGTCCCAGTAGTTCATTTTTGTTTTTATTTCCATTGCCTCTGGAGATGTGTCTACTTAGAAGTTGTTATGGTTGAAGTCAGAGAGGTTGCTGCCTGCTGTCTCCTGTATAACTTTGATGGTTTGCTGGCTTACATTTAGGTCTTTCATCCATTTTGAGTTTATTTTTGTGTATGGTGTAAGAAAGTGGTCCAGTTTCATTTTTCTGCAGGTCCCTGTCCAGTTTTCCCAGAACCATTTCCTTAATAGACTTTCTTTTTTTCCATTGGATACTGTTTTCTGCTTTGTTGAAGATTAGTTGGCCATACATCTGTGGGTCCATTTCTGGGTTCTCTATTTTGTTCTATTGATCTATGTGTCTGTATTTGTGCTAGTGCCATATTGTCTTGATGATTACAGCTTTGTAATATAGCTTGAAGTCTGGAATTGTCCTGCCTCCAGCTTTGGTTTCATTTTTCAACGTTACTTTGACTATTCAGGGTCTTTGTGGTTCCATGCAAATTTTAGGATTGTTTATTCTAGCTCTGTGAAGAATGCTGGTGTTATTTTTTTTAATGTTTATTTATTTTTGAGACAGAGAGCAAGCATGAGCGGGGGAGGGGCAGAGAGAGAGGGAGAGAGAGAATTCAAAGCATGCTCCACACTGTCAGTGCAAAGCCCAACATGGAGCTCAAACTCATGAACTGTGAGATCATGACCTGGGCTGAAGTTGGATTCTTAACCTACTGAGCCACCCAGGTGCCCCATGCTGCTGTTATTTTGATAGGGTTGTGTTGAATGTGTATATGCTTTGGGTAGTATAGACATTTTAACATAATTTGTTCTTCCAGTCCATGAGCATGGAATGTTTTTCCATTTCTTTTTTTCTTCTCCATTTTCTTTCATAAGCTTTCTATAGTTTTCAACAAACAGATCTTTGACCTCTTTGATTAGGTTTATTTCTAGGTATCTTATGGTTTTGGTGCAATTGTAAATGGGATAGATTCCTTGATTTTTCTTTTTGCTACTTCATTTCTGGTGTATAGAAATGCAACTGATTTCTGTATATTGATTTTATATGCAGTGACTTTGCTGAATTCATATATCAGTTCTAGCAGTTTTTTGGTGGAATCTTTCAGGTTTTCCATGTAGATTATCATGTAATCTGCAAAGAGTGAAAGTTTGACTTCTTCTTTGCCAATTTGTATGCCTTTTATTTCTTTTTATTGTCTGATTGCTGAGGCTAGGACTTCTATTTTAAATAACAGTACTCTTTACAGTACTATTTTACAGTACTATTTTTTTTTAATTTTTTTTAACGTTTATTTATTTTTGAGACAGAGAGAGACAGAGCATGAACAGGGGAGGAACAGAGAGAGAGGGAGACACAGAATCTGAAACGGGCTCCAGGCTCTGAGCTGTCAGCACAGAGCCCGACGCGGGGCTCGAACTCACAGACCGCGAGATCGTGACCTGAGCCGAAGTCGGCCGCTTAACCGACTGAGCCACCCAGGCGCCCCTTTACAGTACTATTTTAAATAACAGTGGTGAGAGTGGGCATCCCTGTTGTGTTCCTGACTTCAGGGGGGAAAGCTGTCAGTTTTTCCCATTGAGGATGATATTAGCTGTGGGCCTTTCATATATGACCCTTATGATATTGAGGTTGTTACATCTATCCCTATTTTCTTGTGGGTTTTTAATCAAGAAAGGATGCTGTGTTTTGTCAAATGCTTTTTTTTCTGCATCTATTGAGGATCATATGGTTCTTATCCTCTCTTTTATTAATGTGGTGTATCACATTGATTGATTTGTGAATATTGAATCAGCTCTGCATCTCAGGAATAAATCCTATTTGATCATGGTGAATATTTCTTTCAATGTACTGTTGAATTTGATTTGCTAGTATCTTGTTGAGGATTTTTGCATCCAAGTTCATCAGGGATATATGCATGTAATTCTCCTTTTTATTGGGTCTTTGCCTGGTTTTGGAATCAAGGTAATGCTGTGTTTAAGAGTTTGGAAGCTCTCCTTCCATTTCTATTTTTTTGGAACAGTTTGAGAAGAATAGTATTAACTCCCCTTTAAATGTCTGGTAGAATTCCCCTGGAAAGCCATCTGACCTGGACTCTGGTTTGTTGGAAATTTTTGATAGCTGATTTGATTTCTTTGCTGGTTATGGGCCTGTTCAAATTTTCTACTTCTTCCTTTTTCAGTTTTGATAGTGTGTGAGTTTCTAGGAATTTGTCCATTTCTTCCAGATCGTCCAGTTTGTTGGCATATAATTTTTCATAGTATTCTCTTATAATTGTTGGTATTTCTGTGGTGTTCTGTGGTCTTCTTTCATTTGTGATTTATCTGTTTGGCTTTTTGAGAAATTTGGCTACAGGTTTATCAATTTGTTTATTCTTTTTTTTTTATAACGTTTATTTATTTTTGAGACAGAGAGAGACAGAGCATGAACGGGGGAGGGGCAGAGAGAGAGGGAGACACAGAATCGGAAGCAGGCTCCAGGCTCTGAGCCATCAGCCCAAAGCCCGACTTGGGGCTCGAACTTACGGACCGCGAGATCGTGACCTGAGCTGAAGTCGGACGCTTAAACGACTGAGCCACCCAGGCGCCCCTCAATTTGTTTATTCTTTCACAAAACCAGCTTATAGTTTTATTGATATGTTCTACTGTTTTTGTTTTTAGTTTGTTTCTATATAGTTTATTTCTGCTCTAATCTTTATTGTTTTCCTTCTGCTGGCTTTAGACTTTGTTTGCTGCTTCTTTCCTAGCTCCTTTATGTGTAGGGTTAGATTGTGTATTTGGGACCTTTCTTGCTTCTTGAAATAAGCCTGAATTGCAATGTACTTTCCTCTTAGGACTGCTTTTGCTGCATCCCATAGGGTTTGGACTATCGTGTTTTCATTTTCATTTGCTTACATATATTTTTCTTATTTCTTCTTTAATTTCTTGGTTAACCAATTAAGATGTTCTTTAACCTCTATGTATTTGAGGACTTTCCAAATATTTTTTTTTGGTTGATTTCAAGTTTCATAGCATTGTGTTCTGAAAATATGCACGGTATGATCTCAATCTTTTTGTATCTGTTGAGCGCTGATTTGTGATTTAGTATGTGATCTATTCTGGAGAATGTTCCATGTGTACTCGAGAAGAATGTGTATTCTGATGCTTTAGGATGAAATGTTCTTTATATATCTGTTAAGTCCATCTGATCCAGTATGTCATTCAAAGCCATTGTTCTCTTGTTGATTTTCTGCTTAGTTGCTGTCCATTATTGTAAGTGGGGTATTAAAGTCTCCTACAATAATGATATAATTATCATGAGTTTCTTCATGTTTGTTATTAATTGACTTATATATTTGGGTACTTTCCATCTGGGGACATAAATATTTCTAATTGTTAGATCTTCCTGTTGGATAGGCTTCTTAATTATTATATAATGCTCTTCTTCATCTCTTGTTACAATCTTTATTTTAAAATCTAGTTTGCCTGATAAAAGTATGGCTACTCTGGCTTTGTCCATCCCCTTACTTTCAATATGTAGGTGTCCTTAGGTGTAAAATGAGTCTCTTGTAGGCAGCATATACATGGATCTTGTTTTTTTTTTTAAATCCATTCTGACACCATATGTTTTTTGATTAGAGCATTTAGTTCATTTACATTCAGAGTGATTATTGAAAGATATTAATTTATTCCCATTGTATTGCCTTGTAGAGTTGGTGTTTCTGGTGATGTTCTCTGGTCTTCCATAGTCTTTGTTGCTTTTGTATTCTTTTTTTTTTTTTCTCTCCACTCAGAGAGTCCCCTTAAAATTTTTTGCAGGGCTGGTTTTGTGGTCACAGACTCCTTTAGATTTTGTTTTTCTGGGAAAGTCTTTATCTGTTCTATTCTGAATGAGCAGCCTTGCTGGATAAAGGTTTCTTGGCTGCATATTTTTCCCATTCAGCACACTGACTATTTCCTGCCCCTCCCTTCAGGCCTGCCAAGTTTCAGTAGACAAGTCTGTTACTTACCTTATGTGTCTACCTTTGTAGACCAAGGACCTTTTGTCCCTAACTGCTCTCAGAATTCTCTATTTATCTTTGTATTTTTGCCAGTTTCACCATGATGTGTCATGGTGTTGACTTGTTTTTGTTGATTTTCAAGGGAGTTCTCTGAGCCTCTTAGAGTTGAGAGCCTGTTTCCTTCCTCAGATTAGGGAAGATTAGGGAAGTTCTCAGCCATAACCCCCCCCCCCTTTTTTAAATTCCCCCTAAAAAAATATAAGTTCTACAAGGCCAGGAATTTTTATCTGTTTTTTTTTCTTTCTTGTTTTGGCTAAGAATAGAGACTGGCAGACAGCAGATGCTAAATAATGATTGATAAAATGTGTGAGTAAATGTATTATGGCACTTTGGCTATTATTTTGTGTTATGGAATCCAAAGTAGGACAATTATATATCAAAATCTGCTCATCAATGTGAAAATTACTGTATGTAAACTTACTGTGTAAATTCAAGGAAAAAACGGAAGGAGCTCATAATAGGTGTTTGAAAATTTTACCATTAATGTCATAATTCAGAGAAACCTAGGCCATTTATATTTCCTGGATAATTAAAAAATAATTTAAAAATGAGGTAGAGACCTTTTTATCTGATGCTGTAGTTGGTCATGTCACCGCAAAAAACTATGCTCAGACTTATAAATGCACACCTTTGGTCAGGATTCCAGACATTTGTTATCTGCATAAACCTTTTATACCAAATATTGATGTCAGTAATGTAAAAGCACTATAATTTTAGGGGTTAAAACTTCATTGAAATATTCCTAGTGTCAATGCCAAATGTTATGGCTCAACTTCCCCCCCTCCCCAGTTTTACTGAGAAATAACTGACATACATCACTGTATAAGTTTAAGGTGCATAGCATGTGGTTTAATTTACATATATTGTGAAATGATTACCACAATAGGTTCAGCTAACATCCATCTTCTCATGTAGACACAATAAAAAGAAAGAATAAAGGAAAAATATTTATCCCCACCCCCACCTCTGTGAACCAAAAGACTGATCTCTTTTCCTATGAGTTTATTTGTTTTAGGTTTCACATATAAATGAGATCATACAGTGTTTGCCCGTATCTGTCTAATTTATTTTACTTAGCATAATGCCTTCAAAGTCTATTGATATTGTCACAAATGGCAAGATTCATCTTTTTGCAATGGCTGAATAATATTCTGTTGTATGTGTATATACCACAACTTCTTTATCCAATCAACCACCAGTGGATACTTAGGCTGTTTCTATAATTTGGCTGTTGTAAATAATGCTGCATGAACATGGAGGTGCAGATATCTTTTTGACTTGGTGTTTTCATTTCCTTTGGATATATTCCCAGAAGTGGAATTGCTGGATCATATAGTTCTATATTTAATGTTTTGGAAATCCTCCATACTGTTTTCTATATTGGCTGTATCAATTTTCATTCCCACCATCAGCATATAAGGGTTCTCTTTTCTCCACATCCTTGTCAGCATTTATCTCTTGTCTTTTTAATGATGGCCATTCTAATAGGTATGATATGATATCTTTTTGTGGTTTTGATTTTCATTTCTCTAATGACTAATAATGTTGAGAAGTTTTTCATATGTCTGTTGACCTTTTATATATTGTTTTTGAAGAAATGTCTATTTAGGACCTTTGACCATTTTTCAATTGGATTATTATTTTTTTGGTATTGAGTTGTATGAGTTCTTTATATATTTTAGGTACTAACTCATCAGATATATGGTTACATAGGTTTCCTTTTCACTATGTTGATGGTGTTTTTTGCTGTGTGGAAGCTTTCTAGTTTTATATAGTCCCATTTGTTTATTTCTGATTTTGTTGCTTATGCTTTAGGTGTCATATCCGAAAAATCACTACAAAGACCCATGTAAAAGAACTTTGTTCCTCTATTTTCTTCTAGGAATTTCGTGATTTTAGGTCTTACATTTAAGTATTTAATCCATTTCAAGTTAATTAAAAACACATTTGTTTGTTTATTTATTTTGAGAAATAGAGAGAGAACTGGTAAGGGGCAGAGAGAGAAGGAGAGAGAGAATCCCAAGCCAGCTCTTTGCTGCCAGCAAAGAAGAAGAGCCTTACGTGGGACTCAATTCCATGAACTGTGAGATCATGGCCTAGGCTCAAATCAAGAAATGGGCAGAAGACATGAATAGACACTTCTCTAAAGAAGACAGCCAGATGGCCAACAGGCACATGAAAAGATGCTCAATGTCACTCCTCATCAGGGAAATAGAAATCAAAACCACACTGAGATATCACCTCACTCCAGTCAGAGTGGCTAAAATGAATGAATCAGGAGACTATAGATGCTGGAGAGGATGTGGACAAATGGGAACCCTCTTGCACTGTTGGTGGGAATGCAAACTGGTGCAGCCACTCTGGAGAACAGTATGGAGGTTCCTCAAAAATTTAAAAATAGATCTACCCCATGACCCAGCAATAGCACTGCTAGGAATTTACCCAAGGGATACAGGAGTGCTGATGCATAGAGGCACTTGTACCCCAATGTTTATAGCAGCACTCTCAACAATAGCCAAATTATGGAAAGAGCCTAAATGTCCATCAACTGATGAATGGATAAAGAAATTGTGGTTTATATACACAATGGAGTACTACGTGGCAATGAGAAAGAATGAAATATGGCCTTTTGTAGCAACGTGGATGGAACTGGAGAGTGTGATGCTAAGTGAAATAAGCCATACAGAGAAAGACAGATACCATATGTTTTCACTCTTATGTGGATCCTGAGAAACTTAACAGAAACCCATGGGGGAGGGGAAGGAAAAAAAAAAAAGAGGTTAGAGTGGGAGAGAGCCAAAGCATAAGAGACTGTTAAAAACTGAGAACAAACTGAGGGTTGATGGGGGGTGGGAGGGAGGGCAGGGTGGGTGATGGGTAGTGAGGAGGGCACCTTTTGGGATGAGCACTGGGTGTTGTATGGAAACCAATTTGACAGTAAATTTCATATTAAAAAAAAGAGTCAGATGCTCAACTTACTGAGCCACCCAAGCACCCCATCAAGTTACTATTTGCAAATGGTATAAGATATGGGTCCAGTTTAATTTCTTTACATGTGAATATCCAATTATCCCAGCACCATTATTGAAGATAATTGAATATATATATATTTTAAAGACAGAGACAGCTCAACCAACTGAGGCACCCAGGCACCCCATCAAGTTAGTTTTTGTAAGTGGTGGAAGATATGAGTCTAGTTTATTCCTTTACATGTGAATATCCAGTTATCCCAGCACCATTATTGAAGAGAATTGAGTATTATTACTATTTTTTTTTTTTAGGAGAGAGAGACTGAGAGCAGACAGGTAGTGCTCAATCTTACAACCCTGGGATTGAGCTGAGCTGAAGTGAAGAGTTGGATGTTCAACCAATTTAGCCACCTAGGCATTTCCCCATTGAGTACTCTTGATTCCCTTGTCAAATATTAGTTGATTGTATATGTTTGGTTTTATTTTTGGGCTACTGATTCTGTTCTGTTGGCCTATTTGGGTCTGTTTTATGCCAGTAGTATACAGTTTTGGTGACTATACCTTTATAGTATAGCTTGAAATCAGGAAGTGTGATGCTTCCTCCTTTGTTCTTCTTTCTTAGAATTTATTTGGCTTTCTAGGGTCTTTTATGGTGCCATATAAATTTTAGGAGCATTTTATCTACTTCTGTAAAAAATGCCATTGGAATATTGATGTGTATTGCACTGAATCTATAGATGGCTTTCAGTAGTATTGACATTTTAACAATATTAATACTTTAAATCCATGAACACAGGATACCTTTCCATTTACTTGTGTTTTCTTCAGTTTACTTCATCAATGTCTTGTAGACATTGTCTTGTAGAGATCTTTTATCTCCTTAAATTTATTACTGTTTTATTGTATTTGATGATGTTGTAAATAGGATCAATTTCTTTATTGCTTTTTCAGAAATTTTATTTCTATGTGTAGAAATTGTTGATTGTTGATTGTTGTATGTTAATTTTATATTTCACAATTTTACTGAATTCATTAATTAGGTTTAACAGATTTTTTTTGTTTTTTTCTTGTTTTTGTTTTCTTTTTCGGCTGAATCTTTAGGATTTTCTATATATAGAGTCATGTAATGTGCGAATCAAGGCAACTTTACTTTTTCCTTTCTAATTCTGATATCTTTTCTGGCCTAATTTCTGCAGCTAGAACTTCCAGTACTATGTTGAATATTAGTTGTGAGAGTGGACACCCTTGTCTCATTTCCATCTTAAAGTTTTCATCCCTTTACTATTGAGTAGGATGTTAGCTATGGGCTTGTCATATATGGCCTTTTTAAAAAATATATAATTTATCGTCAAATTGGCTAACATACAGTGTGTACAGTGTGCTCTTGGTTTTGGAGGTAGATTCCCATGGTTCATCACTTACATACAACACCAAGTGCTCATCCCAACAAGTGTCCTCCTCAGTTTTCATCACCCATTCCCCGTGCCCCCATCAACCCTCAGGTTGTTCTCTGTATTTAAGAGTCTCTTATGGTTTGCCTCCCTCTCTGTTTGAAACTATTTTTCCCCCTTCCCTTCCCTCATGGTCTTCTGTTAAGTTTCTCAAATTCCACATATGAGGGAAAATGTATGATATCTGTCTTACTCTAACTGACTTATTTCACTTAACATAGTACCCTCCAGTTCTGTCCACGTTGTTGTAAATGGCAAGATTTCATGCTTTCTCATTGGCAAGTAGTATTCCATTGTAGGTATAAACCACATCTTCTTTATCCATTCATCAGTCGATGTACATTTGGGCTCTTTCCATATTTTGGCTAGTGTTAATAGCGCTGCTGTAAACTTGGTGTGCCTGTGCCCCTATGCATCAGCACTCCTGTATCCTTTGAATAAATTCCTAAAAGTGTTATTGCTCGTTTGTAGGATAATTCTATTTTTAATTTTTTGAGGAACCTCCACATTGTTTTCCAGAGCAGCTGCACCAGTTTGCATTCCCACCATCAGTGCAAGAGCGTTCCCATTTCTCCACATCCTCACCAACATCTGTTGTTACCTCAGTTGTTAATTTTAGTCACTCTGACCCAGTGTGAGGTAATATCTCAGTGTGGTTTTGATTTATATTTCCCTGATGATGACCTATGTTGAGCATCTTTTTATGTGTCTGTTGGCCATTTGGATGTCTTCTTTGGAGAAGTGTCTATTCATGTCTTCTGCCCATTTCTTCACTGGATTCTTTGTTTTTTGGGTGTGGAGTTTGGTGAGGTCTTTATAGGTTTTAGACACTACCCCTTTATCCGATATGTCACTTGCAAATATCTTTTCCCATTCCATCGGTTGCCTTTTAGTTTTGTTGATTGTTTCCTTTCCAGTGCAGAAGCTTTTTATCTTCATGAGGTCCCAATAGGTCATTTTTGCTTTTAATTCCCTTACCTTTGGAGATATATCAAGCTAAGAAATTGCTGCGGCTGAGGTCAGAGAGGTTTTTTCCTGCTTTCTCCTCTAGGGTTTTTTTCTAAATTTAATTTAATTTTTTCATTTTTTAAAACTTACATCCAAATTAGTTAGCATATAGTGAAACAATGATTTCAGGACTAGATTCCTTAATGCCCCTTCCCCATTTAGCTCATCACCCCTCCCACAACCTCTCCACTAACCCTCAGTGTGTTCTCCATATTTATGAGTCTCGTCTGTTTTGTCCCCCTCCCCGTTTTTATTATTTTTGTTTCTCTTCCTTTATGTTCATCTGTTTTGTCTCTTAAAGTCCTCATATGAGTAAAGTCAGATGATTTTTGTCTTTCTCTGACTGACTAATTTCCCTTAGCATAATACCCTCCAGTTCCATCCACATAGTTGCCAATGGCAAGATTTCATTCTTTTTGATTGCCAAGTAATACTCCATTGTATATATATACACCACTTCTTCTCTATCCATTCATCCAACGATGGATATTTGAGCTCTTTCCATACTCTGGGTCTTGTTGATAGTGCTGCTATAAACATGGGGGTGCATGTGTCCCTTCTAAACAGCACACCTGTATCCTGTGATAAATGCCTAGTAGTACAATTGCTGGAGGTTTTTTGAGGAACCTCCATACTGTTTTCCAGAGTGGCTGCACCAGCTTGCATTGCCACCAGCAGTGCAAAAGAGATCCTCTTTCTCTGCATCCTCGCCATAATCTGTTGTTGCCTGAGTTGTTAATGTTAGCCATTCTGACAGGTGTAAGGTGGTATCTCATTGTGGTTTTGATTTGTATTTTCCTGGTGATGAGTGATGTTGAGCATTTTCTCATGTGTCGGTTGGCCATCTGGATGTCTTCTTTGGAGAAGTGTCTATTCATGTCTTTTGCCCATTTCTTCACTGGATTATTTGTTTTTTGGGTGTTGAGGTTGATAAGTTCTTTATAGATTTTGGATACTAACCCTTTATCTGATATGTCATTTGCAAATATCTTCTCCCATTCTGTTGGTTGCCTTTTAGTTTTGCTGATTGTTTCCTTCACTGTGCAGAAGCTTTTTATTTTGATGAGGTCCCAATAGTTCATTTTTGCTTTGGTTTCCCTTGCCTCCAGGGACGTGTTGAGTAAGAAGTTGCTGCGGGCAAGGTCAAAAGGTTTTTGCCTGCTTTTTCCTCAAGGATTTTGATGGCTTCCTGTCTTACATTGAGGCCTTTCGTCCACTTTGAGTTTATTTTTGTGTATGGTGTAAGAAAGTGGTCCAGGATCATTCTTATGCATGTTGATGTCCAGTTTTCCCAGCACCACTTGCTGAAGAGACTGTCTTTATTCTATTGGATATTCTTTCCTGCTTTGTCAAAGTTTAGTTGGCCATATGTTTGTGGGTCCATTTCTGGCTTCTCCATTCTGTTCCATTGATCTGCGTGTCTGTTCTTGTGCCAGTACCATACTGTCTTGATGATTACAGCTTTGTAGTATAGCTTGAAGTCTGGGATTGTGATGTTTCCTGCTTTGGTTTTCTTATCGTAGATTGCTTTGGCTATTCGGGATGTTTTGTGGTTCTATACAAATTTCAGGATTATTTGTTCTAGCTCTGTGAAGAATGCTGGTGTTACTTTGATAGGGATTGCATTGAATATGTAGATTGCTTTGGGTAGTATTGACATTTTAACAATATTTGTTCTTCCTATCGAGGAGCATGGAATCTTTTTCCACTTTTTTGTGTCTTCTTCAATTTCATTCATCAGCTTTCTATAGTTTTCAGTGTATAGATTTTCACCTCTTTGGTTAGATTTATTCCTAGGTATTTTATGGTTTTTGGTGCAATTGTAAATGGGATTGATTCCTTGATTTCTCTTTCTGTTGCTTCATTGTTCGTGTATAGAAATGCAACTGATTTCTGTGCATTGATTTTATATCCTGCAACTTTGCTGAATTCATGAATCAATTCTAGCAGTTTTTTGGTGGAATCTTTTGGGTTTTCCATATAGAGTATCATGTCATCTGCAAAGAGTGAAAGTTTGACCTCGTCCTGGCTGATTTGGATGCCTTTTATTTCCTTGTGTTGTCTGATTGCAGAGGCTAAGACCTCCAATACTATGTTTAATAACAGTGGCAAGAGTGGGTATCCCTGCCTTGTTCCTGACCTAAGGGAGAAAGCTGTCAGTTTTTCCCCATTGAGGATGATATTAGCATTGGGTCACTCATATATGGCTTTTATCATCTTGAAGTAGGATCCTTCTATCCCTACTTTCTTGAGGGTTTGTATCAAGAAAGGATGCTGTATTTTGTCAAATGCTTTCTCTGCATCTTTTGAGAGGATCATATGGTTCTTGTCCTTTCTTTTAACGATGTGATGAATCACGTTAATTGATTGCGGATATAAACCAGCCCTGCATCCCGGGCATAAATCCCTCTTGGTCGTGGTGAATATTTTTTTTTATGTATTGTTGGATCCAGTTGGCCAATATCTTGTTGAGGATTTCTTGCATCCATATTCATCAGGGAAATTGGTCTATATTTCTCGTTTCTTAGTGGGGTCTCTGTCTGGTTTTGGAATGAGGGTAATGCTGGCTTCATAGAAAGAGTTTGGAAGTTTTCCTTTAATTTCTATTTTTTGGAAAGTTTGAAGAGAATAGGGGTTAACTCATTTTTTAAATGTTTGGTAGGATTCCCCTGGAAAGCTTTCTGGCCCTGGACTCTTGTTTTTTGGCAGATTTTTGATTACTAATTCGATTTCCTTACTGGTTATTGGTCTGTTCAAATTTTCTGTTTCTTCTTGTTTCAGTTTTGGTAGTGTATATGTTTCTAGGAATTTGTCCGTTTCTTCCAGATTGCCCATTTTATTGGCATATAATTGCTCATAATATTCTCTTATTATTGTTTTTATTTCTGCTGTGTTGGTTGTGATTTCTCCTCTTTCATTCTTGATTTTATTTGGGTCCTTTTCTTTTTATTCTTGTTCAAACTGGCTAGTGGTTTATCAATTTTGTTAATTCTTCCAAAGAACCAGCTTCTGGTTTCATTGATCTATTCTACTGTTTTGTTTTGTTTTTTCGTTTCGACAGCATTAATTTGTGCTCTAATCTTTATTATTTCCTGTCTTCTGCTGGTTTGGGTTTTGTTTTTTGTTTTGTTTTGTTTTTTGTTTTTGTTGTCGTTGTTTTTTCTAGCTCCTTAAAGTATAAGGTTAGGTTGTGTATCTGAGATCTGAGATCTTTCGTCCTTCTTTAGGAAGGCCTGGATTGCCATATACTTTCCTCTTATGACCACCTTTGCTGCGTCCCAGAGGTTTTGGGTTTGTGGTGTTATCATTTTCATTGACTTCCATACACTTTTTAATTTCTTCTTTAACTGCTGGGTTCGCCCATTCATTCTTTAGTAGGATGTGCTTCAGTCTCCAAGTACTTGTTACCTTTCCAAATTTTTTCATGTGGTTGATTTTGAGTTTCATAGCGATGTGGTCTGAAAATATGCGCAGGATGATCTCTATCTTTTTGTACTTACTTAGGGCTGATTTGTGTCCCAGTATATGGTCTATCCTGGAGAACGTTCCACGTGC
The DNA here is from genome assembly GCF_023721935.1 of Panthera uncia. Lineage (NCBI taxonomy): Eukaryota > Metazoa > Chordata > Mammalia > Carnivora > Felidae > Panthera > Panthera uncia. The sequence goes on from NW_026057580.1 coordinate 46,818,055, forward strand.
ACTGGAGAAGAATGTATATTCTGCTGCTTTAAGATGAAATGTTCTGAATATAGCTGTTAAGTCCATCTGCTCCAGTGTGCCATTCAAAGCCATTGTTTCCTTGTTGATTTTTTGATTAGATGACCTTTCCATTGCTGTGAGTGGGGTGTTGAAGTCTCGTACTATTATGGTATTACTATGGATGAGTTTCTTTATGTTTGTGATTCATTGATTTATATATTTGGGTGCTTGCACATTTGGCGCATAAATATTATTTACAAGTGTTAGGTCTTCTTGGTCTATAGACCCCTTGATTATGATATAATGCCCTTCTGCATCTCTTGTTACAGTCTTTATACTAAAGTCTAGATCGTCTGATATAAGTATGCCTACTCGGGCTTTCTTTTGTTGACCATTAGCATGATAGATGGTTCTCCATCCCCTTATTTTCAATCTGAAGGTGTCTTTAGGTCTAAAGTGGGTCTCTTGTAAACAGCATATAGATGGGTCTTGTTTTCTTATCCATTCTGTTACCCTATGTCCTTTGATTGGAGCATTGATTCCATTGACGTTTAAAGTGAGTCCTGAAAGATATGAATTTATTGCCATTATGTGGCTTGTAGAGTTGGAGTTTCTGGTGGTGTTCTCTGGTCTTTTCTAATCTTTTGTTGTTTTTTGTACTTATTTATTTATATATATGTATTTTCATCTTTTCTCCCCTCAGAAAGTCCCCCTTAAAATTTCTTGCAGGGCTGGTTTAGTGGTTACAAACTCCTTTAATTTTTGTTTGTCTGGGAAACTTTTGATGTCTCCTTCTATTTTGAATGACAGCTTTGCTGGATAAAGAATTCTTGGCTGCATATTTTTCTGATACAGCACACTGAATATATCCTGCCACTCCTTTCTGGCCTGCCAAGTTTCTGTGGGTAGGTCTGCTGCAAACCTGATCTGTCTTCCCTTGTAGGTTAGGGACTTTTTTTTCCCTTGCTGCTTTGATGATTCTCTCCTTGCCTGAGTATTTTGTGAATTTGCCTATGATATGCCTTGTCGATGGTCAGTTTTTGTTGAATGTAATGGGGGTCCTCTGTGCTTTTGGATTTTGATGTCTGTGTCTTTCCCCAGGTTAGAAAAATTTTCCACTTAGATTTGCTCACATAACCTTCCTACCTCTGTTTCTCTCTCTTCCTGTTCTGGGACCCCTATGATTCTGGTGTTGTTCCTTTTTAATGAGTCACTGATTTCTCTAATTCTTAAAATCGTGCTCTTTTGCTTTAATCTCCCTCTTTTTTTCTGCTTCATTATTCTCCTACGTTTGTCCTCTAATCACTGATTCTCTGTTCTGCTTCATCCATCTTTGTCGCCGCGGCATCCATCCGTGATTGCAGCTCAGTTATAGCATTTTTTATTTCATCCTGACTAGTTTTTACTCCTTTTATCTCTGCAGAAAGGGATTCTAACCTATTTTTGACTCCAGCTAGTATTCTTATTATTGTGATTCTAAATTCTGGTTCAGACATCTTGCTTGTCTCTGTGTTGGTTACACCCCTGGCTGTTGTTTCTTCATGCTCTTTCTTTTGGGGGTGAATTTCTTCGTTTTGTCATTGTGAAGGGAGAAGAGGAATTAATGAGGTAGAAAAATTGAAATTAAAAAAAATTAAAATTAAAAATTAAAAATTAAACACACACACACAAATCGAATAGATGATGCTAGATTCTAGGTGTGTTTTGGTCTGTGTGTTGAAAGTGTTTGGACAGATTAGAGAAAAATACAAGGGGGGAGAAAAAAAAGGAAATCGTTTGAGAATTTTAAAAAGTGAATACACTGAAATAGACTAAAATGAGATGATGGGGGTAAAATAGAATTTGTAAAACTGTACACAAAATAAATAATGTATTAGAAAAAAATTAAAGAAAAATATTAATAAAGATTAAAAAATAATTTTTCATTTTCTGTATTTAAGAAAAAACAAATGCAAAAGAGAAAAAAGAAAAATAGAAAGGGAAAAAAGCAAGGAAAACAAGAAATCGATTGAAAATTTGAAAAAGTGAATACACTGCAATAGACTAAAATAAAATGATGGAAATAGAGTAGAGTTTGAAAAAATTTACCTAAAAGCAGAAAGTTTAGTAATGAAAATTAAGTAAGAATATTTTTAATAGAAATTGAAATAAATAATGAAGTTTTACTCTTTCTGCATTCAGGAAAAAGAAAAGAAACAAAAAAGAGCAAAAACAAGAAAAGGGAAATTGTTTGAAAATTTGAAAGGGTGAATACACTGAAGTAGACTAAAATAAAATGAAGGAAGTAAAGTAGAATTTGAAAAAAATTTACACAAAACTAAAAAGTATAGTAATATAAATTAACGAATGATATTTGTAATAAAAATTGAAAATAAAAATGAATTTTTCTCTTCCTGTATTCAAGAAAAGGAAAAGAATTGTAAAAGAGTAAAAGAAACAAGAAAAAAAATAAAGAAAAAAATAGATTAGATGAACCTGCTAACTGATCAAAGTAGGACTGAAATTCCTTTGTTTTCCCCTAGAGGTCAGTCTCTGTAGCTCTTTATAGTCCATAAATTAAGCTGGCGGTGAGACTTGTGTTCTTGAAGAGCGAAGTTGGCCCAGTTGGGTGGGGCTCAGTGTAACAGCTCTGCTCTCCACTAAATGGCGCTGCTAGCCTACTGGGGTGGATATTTGTGGAGCTCCTAGGTGGGTATACCCATGTTCAGGAGTGGTGGAAAGGGCACCACCCAGCTACCGAGTCTCTTCTCACAGATCAGCAATTGTGCACCCATCTTCTGTCTTCAGCTCTTGTCCACTCTCTGCTTTTTAACTCTCCGTGACCAGGCCCCAGGCAGTACCTCTCTCCCAAATTTTGTCTCAGATGCGGCTGTTTTCCGTGGCCTCTTACTTTTGAAGGACTGCGGCTCTGATCTGTTCCTCCCCTCTGTGGAAGGGTCTCACTGAGCAATGGCTGAATATCTGCTGCACCCAGGAACACTTGCTGGACCCTGTTGTTGCTGGTGACCCGAGACTGCTGCCAGGTGCCAGCCTGCCCCAGAAAAAGTTCGCAAGACAGTGTAGCAGCAGCATTTCAGGGATTATGGAAAATCACTACACACATCTGTCACCAGGCCTCACCCTTAATGACCTTGTTCCAACACCAGCAAATGTGGCCATACTCTGGGGTCTGCTGGGACCAGGTGGCTTCAACAGTCTCTACCAAATGTCCTTCCAGCAGTGGAACCACTTTTCCCCATGTGGCCTGAGAACCTCCCGGACCCCACTCTCTTCCTGGGGATTTGCCCTTCTCACCAGAGCACTGCCGGTTATCAAGCTGTGGAGTGCAGCCTTTGCACTCCCCCTGTTTACAGTCTTAATGGAATTTAAACCCTCTCCTTTCTCCTTCCTCTTTTCTCCCTTTTTAGTTTAGCCCCTGCAGCTGTTTCCAGTTTTCCACTTTCTCTCCAGCTGCTTTTGGGAAGGGGTGCTTTTCCCATATTCCACCCCCTCCCTAGTCTCCGTCCTCTCTCTGCCCGCAAAAGCTGTTCCCTACCTTTCATGGCTTCTCTCTCCCCAGGTTCAGCTCTCCGTGCCACATACCTGCTGAATTCTGTGGTTCAGGTTGTGCAGATTGTTGTGTTAATCCTCCAATCAGTTTTCTAGGTGTGTAGGATGGTTCAGTGTTGGTCTGGCTGTATTTCATGGATGCGAGACACACGAAAAACTTGCATGCTGTTTTGCCATCTTGGCTCTTCCCCTCTCCTCTAGGGTTTTGATGGTTTCCTGTCTCACATTCAGGTCCTTCATCCATTTTGAGTTTATTTTTGTGTGTGGTGTAAGAGAGTGGTTCAGTTTCATTCTTCTGCATGTTGCTGTCCAGTTCTCCCAGCACCATTTGTTAAAGAGACTGTCTTTTTTCCACTGTATACTCTTTCCTGCTTTGTCAAAGATTAGTTGACCATACATTTGTAGGTCCAATTCTGGGTTCTCTATTCTATTACATCGGTCTATGTGCCTGTTTTTGTTCCAATACTATACTGTCTTGATGATTACAGCCTTGTAATAGAAGCTAAAGTCTGGGGTTGTGATACTTCCTGCTTTGGTTTTCTTCTTCAGTATTACTTTGGCTATTCAGGGTCTTTTGTGATTCCATACAAATTTTAGGATTGTTTGTTCTAGCTTTGAGAAGAATGCCGGTGCAATTTTGATTGGGATTGCATTGAATGTGTAGTTTGCTTTGTTAAAATACATTTTAACAGTATTTCCTCTTCCAATCCATGAGCATGGAATGTTTTTCCATTTCTTTAAGTTTTTTTCAATTTCCTTCTTAAGTTTCTTATAGTTTTTAGCATGCAGATCTTTTACATCTTTGGTTAGGTTTATTCCTAGATATTTTATGGTTCTTGGTGCAATTGTAAATAGGATCGATTTCTTGATTTCTATTTCTCTTGCTTCATTATTGGTGTATGGAAATGCAACCAATATCTGTACATTGATTTTTGTATCCTGCAACTTTGCTGAATTCATGTATCAATTCTAGCAGCCTTTTGGTATTGTCTTTCAGGTTTTCCATGTAGAGCATCACGTCATCTGTGAAAAGTGAAAGTTTAACTTCTTCTTTGCATTTATGGCCTTTCTTATGTCGAGATATATTCCTTCCATGCCTAATTTTTAAAGAGTTTTTATTATGAATAGATGTTGAATTTTGTCAAATGCATTTTCTGGCATCACATGATCACAATTCTTTTCTTTCATTCTATTAATGTTATGTATTATATTGGTTGATAAATATATGTTGAACCATCCTTGTATCCCAGGTATAAATCCTACTTGATCATGGTGAATGATTTTTTAATATGCTGTGGGATTCATTTTGTGATATTTAATGACAGACATATTTCTTGTATTTCAGGTCATACAGACCCAAATTCATTTTAGAATCTGGCCATATCCATATTCCATAAAAGTTTTCATCTAAATGTATATAACATATGAACATTTGGGAAAAAAAACATTCAGGTTGAGTGAATAAAAAAAAATTTAAAGTAGAGAATCATTCAAAGAATAACATGTATCTAAAATATTTTATTTTAGTTTAAAATATAAAAATGAATATTGTACCAGTCTTTTGATTTGGGGCCAAAGCCTTTATTAACAGTTATTGTTCAAGTAGTCTGCTGATGGTTTGGTGCTGTTGATTTTAGAATTCTTCTAGGTTTTTATGACTTTTATTCTTAATTTTTATAGTTTTCTTACTCATGTACAATTCCAAAGTTTTTCCTTTTTAATTTGAATTTTTTAAATATGTATTCATTTTTGAGAGAGAGAGAGAGAGAGAGAGAGAGAGAGAAACAGAGATAGACTGTGAGTGGGGAGGGGGAGAGAGAGAGGGAGACACAGAATCTGAAACAGGCTTCGTGCTCTGAGCTATCAGCACAAAGCCTGATGCAGGGCTTGAACCCATGAACCATGAGATCATGATCTGAGCCATAGTCAGCTGCTTAACCAATTGAGCCACCCAGCACCCCCCAATTTTTCCTTGATTACTTTTTCTGAAGTCCAAAGTGTTCAACTTAGTTATCTTTTACTTCAAAGCACATCCTTTTTCTTTTAATAAATAAAACATTATTTTGGATATTATTTAATTTAAGTATGTAATTTGAATGGAAATACAGTTGACATAAGTATGTTCAAGATCCAACAATGACCCTTAGGAAGTAAACACCTCACCCAGTGAAAGTCAGAGTGGAGACATACTGGAACCTACCTGCTTGGTCCTTTGACTCTTTCTCGTTCTGGGATCCTGTCTAGTCACTAAGCAGGAATGGAGAACATTTGTCAGACAGTTAAGTATGATCAGTTTAAGGAGCCTCTATCATACTCAGCTTTTGTTGGAGCTACAAGACAATTGAAGGAATGGAATTTTAGTGTGATTTATTCATACTGTCTATTAACATTAACCAGTTCTTCATGTACTTGTCCTCCCCACATTTAAAAATACTGATACAAATTGGCCTAGCAATAAAGGGCATTTTGTGTTTGTGAAATGATTTGGTTCAAATTATTTCATATGCAGTTGAGAAGTATTTATCAATTCATTTAAATGTCTATTCTATCACAAGAGGGCACTCATGCCTCATTCTTTATATCAAGTGCTGTTTCAGGCACTGATTTGAGGGAATTATGACTGAAATAAAATTTCAACCTACAAATTGAATTTAAAGTTTAGTAAACTGTTTATTATCAGGTAGAACTGGGAATTAGTAATTATGCTTATGCAAATACAGAGATTCTTAATATGTTAATGTTATAAAAAGATTTTCACACACAGAATATAAGATATGCAAACTTGCTATGGTAAAACAATATTTCACTTTTTTGATGAGTCATTCCAAGGTCTTAATTATTTTTAAATGTGATTATTATTTTATTAATTATTGAATTAAGTAAGGTTTCCAATCACCTAACACACAATCAACATACGAATCATCTACTCTTTGTTGTTTATTTGTTGTTGGACAACAGATTTACTGTATTTTAGAGAACTGATTATTAGGTATTGCATCAGTTTATTTAAATTGCAGCTCTAATAATTTTGGCATGTATTAGTTTTCTATTGCTGCCTAATTGCCCCCAAACATAGTAGCTTAAAATAACAATCATTTATTATCTCATAATTTCTGAGGGTCAGGAATTTGGGAACAGTTTAGTAGGGTGCCTTTTGCTCAAGGTCTCTCACAAGATGGCAGTCAAGCTCTTGGCCAAGACTGCAGTAATCTCAAGGCTCAACTGGGACTGAAGAATTTGCTTCCAAGCTCACTCACATGGGCCTCTCCACAGAGCAGCCTCACACTGTGACAGCTGGCTTCCCTCCTGGCCAAGTGGATCTAAGTGGAAGAAAGATAGGATCCTTAAGATGGAGGCCTTGGTCTTTTTATAACCTAATGACTGAAGTAACATCTTTCTGCTATATTATGTTAGGAAATGAATCTAATTCCTTCTACGCTCATTGGAAGGGGATTCCATAAGGGTGAGAATACCAGGAGATAGGGGTCTTTGGAAATTAGCACAGCTATGCTACTACATAGCTAAATAAATATGGGCCATATAAAGACTGAAATCTCCCCAGGTGAGTTAGGACCAAGGATTATTACTTTGTCAGTGGGTGAAATTGCACATGACAGAGTTGTGGTACTCAAAATTTTGACCAGAATGGGAGTAACACCACCAGAAACTCCAACTCTACAAGCCACATAATGGCAATAAATTCATATCTTTCAGGACTCACTTTAAACGTCAATGGAATCAATGCTCCAATCAAAGGACATAGGGTAACAGAATGGATAAGAAAACAAGACCCATCTATATGCTGTTTACAAGAGACCCACTTTAGACCTAAAGACACCTTCAGATTGAAAATAAGGGGATGGAGAACCATCTATCATGCAAGAGAGAGAGAGAGAGATAGAGATGTGTGTGGCTCATCCGAAGCAGGGACTCAAACTCATGAACTGTGAGATCATGACTTGAGCCGAAGTCAGATGTTTAATGACAGAGCCACACAGGCTCCCACTTTTTATTTTATTTTAAATATTTATTTTAAAATGTTTGCTTTATTTATTTTAAGAACAGGTGATACAGTGACTTAGCATAAAATTCAAAAGCTTTCAAGAATCTATTCTAAAAGTCTTCCTCTTATTTTTATTTCTCAGCCTCCAATTTCTTCCAATTTACCCAATCCTAGGATATCCTTTTTAAGCTATTAAATGTACATATAAGAATTATATGTACAGATAAAAGTTTTTTTTTCTTTTTCTTAGGCAAGCAATGTATTCCATACACACTTCTCTATTCCTTTCTTTTTTCATTTAACAAAATATCTTGGCATTCTTGTCATATGAGCATATATAGTGCTTCTTTATTCTTAAAGAATATGTAATATTGCATTTTATGGATGTACCATAATTTATTTATCCTGTTCTCTATTGATAGATTTGAGGTTTCCAATTCTTTGCTATTTAAACAGTGTTAAAAAAATCAAACTTTTCTATTAATTTTACTTTTATTTTTAAAATTTAAACATCACTAATCTTCAATGATTCAGGAGGCATATTTAAAAATGTTTACAGTGTCTAAGGGTTATTGGTTATTAGTTAGCAGTGTACAATGTTATAGATATAAAAGCCATAAATATTAGCCCAGATTTTTAGTAACTATAACATATACTTTAAAGTTTGTCATTTCTCTGCTTATTATGAAAAATTTTAACCATACAGAAAAGTTGCAGTAATAGAACAATGAATACCTATATGCCTATCATCTAGATTTAAAGTTTGTTAACATTTTGCCACATTTGCCTTATTTTTTTCAAGTATTTATTTATTTTGAGAGAGAGAAAGCACGTGTTGGAGAAGTAGAGAGAGAAGGAGAGAGAGAATTCCAAGCAGGCTCCATCCACACTGTCAGCATGGAGCCTGATCTGGGGCTCAAACTCATGAACTGTGAGATCATGACCTAAGGTGAAATCAAGAGTCAGATGCTCAACCGACTGAGCCACGCAGACGTCCCACATTTGCCTTATTTTTTGCTCCACAGAAAATATCCACCTATCAACTTAGCATGCTTTCTGACAAAGCATAGAGTATAAAATACACAAGGAGAGAAACTTTTGGCTATTTGAATTTTACTTGTTCTGACAAAGCTTAGAGTATAAAGTACACAAGGAGAGAAACTTTTGGCTGTTTGAATTTTACTTGTTTCAGTTCTGAAAAAATGGGCTTTATCATACTTATTCTCAGCAAAAGATTTACTAAGGTATCCAGGCCTTATAATGTTTGCAGCTAAATAATGTTTGATATTGTACAGACTAAGTGTAAACTATATGAGCCCAAGGAACTTAATGCTGTGGTTTTAGGGACCAAGGAGCCCTGTGTCCAGATGTCCCACAGAATCTGCTCCTTCTCAGCCTGCCTGTCTTCCTTCCTTCCTTCCTTCCTTCCTTCCTTCCTTCCTTCCTTCCTATTATTATTATTATTATTATTATTATTATTATTTAGAGAGGGAGAGAGCATGAGCAGAGGAGAGGGGCAGAGGGAGAGAGAGAGAGAGAGAGATTCTCAAGCAGGCTTCCATGCTCAGTGCAGAGCCTGACACGGGGCTCGATCCCATGGACCTGGGATCATGACCAGAGCCGAAATCAAGAGTCAGATGTTCAACTGACTGAGCCACTCAGGAGCTCCTTAAAAATTTTTTTCTTCCTTTCTATTATTACTTTGACAACAATAATTGCAGGAAACATTTATTGTTCACTTTTCCCATATCAGGCATTTCTCTAATTAGCTTACACATATTAACTTATTTAATCCTTACAACAAATCTGTGAGCTAGGCATTATTATTATCATTACCCCAATTTTATAGATGAAGAGGGAATGGAAGCTCACATACATGGAAATAATGGCAGGAAACATGTCTTGTCATGAGATTCTATTTTTTATCTACCTTTAAATAATTCCTTAGCAGTAAACTAGATTCTATTTATGGATCCCCATTACTGGCATTTGTTGAAGAAGAGTGTTATAAATAAAAAGAAGTGTAACAGGTTGTATTGTCTGGGGTTCAAATAGACAGGTGAGTGAAATTAGGGGACACGGCTCTTCACCTTTTAACCATTTACATAAGCTGAGTTCCTTCTAGGGAAAAGATGTGAACCCTACCATTCAATAAAGATTCAGACACATTTTGAGCAAGTCAAGAGAGCGGGCTGCCAATGAAAGTCTTAGATTGTAGAGAACACGGTGAAGGCCTTGAGAAAGAATTCATTAGAAGAGAGGAGGATGTCTGACAAGTTAGGTCATGCTCAGGAACAACGCACACATCTTGAAGAGGTTCCAGCCACAACGTAGAGGTCAAACCTTGGTCTATGTATCCCAGGAGAAAGTGGTTGTGTTACTAATTGCTAGCGCAATTACTGAGATACTGCATTAATTGTAATGAAATACTAACTTTGAGACTCAAGAGAGTTAATTGTGGGACACTTAACTGAGTGTAATGCAGAAAGAATGGCCTCTATATGTTGCATAAGCATCAGTGCCATCTCTTGTGAGCAGTGGTGTTCTGATTCTTCCCACAATAGAATAATTTTGGACACTGATGGTGAGAGAAGAGTTCCATCTCAGAGTGATGCCTCTGAAAGACTCTTGAGGCTTGAAGCTGTGGGTTGTTGGCCTGGCCATTTGTAGTGGCTAACCGTAAATCAGGGGTGACTCGCTGGCTATTGAAAATACCCCTGATTCTTCCTGGAAATTCTTTTTTTTTTTTTAATGTTTATTTATTTTTGAGACAGAGAGAGACAGAGCATGAACAGGGGAGGAGCAGAGAGAGAGGGAGACACAGAATCCGAAACAGGCTCCAGGCTCTGAGCTGTCAGCACAGAGCCCAACGCGGGGCTTGAACTCACGGACTGTGAGATCATGACCTGAGCCGAAGTTGGACGCTCAACCGACCAAGCCACCCAGGTGCCCCCTTCCTGGAAATTCTTAAGGAGAAATGATTTCCTTCCTGTGGTTAAGGAGATGAGTACATGTACATTTGGAATTCTTTTTTATACTTTTATGTGAGAGTTTACAGTCTCACTGACAGTTAAGATATGATTTTGATAGAGATAGATCTGTATCACTATAAAATATGTTGCTGGGTCACAACACATCCTTCTAGTGGCCAGGACCCCTAAGGCTCCAGGGTAACAGGAGGGCAGGACTATTTGGCTCATAGGATCTTAGAGGAGGCATTGTTTAGCCCATGGGTGTCCACCCAATGGGAGTCAGGCAGTCCCCAGTCCAAGTCTGATTCAGATAGGGACATCCTCACAAAGACTATTGAACAAGTATGATAATATCTTCTGAGTTGTTTTCCAATAATCCCCCAGTCCCTATTTTCTTGGAAACCTAGCAAAGGAGCAACAAGAGAAATTGTGCTGTTATTTGCAGGAGTTTTGTTTTATCTTTTCATATTCTAAATAGATCATTATGAGAAAACATCCTGAATTACCTAGATTTTTAATATCAGACAGAAGGCATACTTCATCTTTCCTAATCTACATGATCATTCACAAGGAAGAGTCTTTAACCAGTCCCAGCAAGGACACTTTCAGACTCTGGCAGATAGATTCTAAACTGATAAGTTGGGAATGAGAAAATCAATAGCAAATGCATTATGTATATATGGGCCATTCAAGATTACCTTGAAGACATAAAGTTAGATATTTAGCAGAGAGGGGGAAGGATGGGAGCAAATAAGAAATTCATTTAGATTATGTTTTAATATTAGTCCTCCTTGTCATTACCAGCTATAAACTGTGTGTGTATATATGTGTGTGTGTGTGTGTGTGTGTGTGTGTGTATAGATATATAGCTAAATACCCTATATATATACATATATATATACATATATATATATGTATAGTATATATACTATAAATTATAAATATTCCACAGGTTTTATATTGAGTTTTCAATTGATTTTAAAAGTCTGATTTATATATGGCCACGGTGTAGGTAATATATGAGACAGAATTTGGTTATAAACTGAACAGAATTAATATTTTATAGAAAATATATAGTTTGTTGAAAGTCCCTGCAGATTCACCAGAGTATTTATATATTTTTCTTTGAAGATCATTTAAAAATAAAAGATAAAATCTATGATGAAATTACTTGGTCAGCTTTGAACGTTTTCATTTTATAACATTAAAATGAGAGTATTTTTATGCTGGCTTTGTAACGTGTTGACTAGGCTGAACTACATTTCCCAGAATTTCTTTCCTGTATATTTCCTGTTAGGGTAGGCCACAAGAGATCTTCTTGTGTAAGATTGATAGAGTGTAAATGCAGCAGTAACCGTTTTATAGCTCACACACTTTGCCACGATGCTGGTTCACATTGTTGAAACTGCAACTGTTCTACCTGCCCCCAGGTCCTCTTTCAGTTTCTCTGACTCTGCCAGATGTGTGTTCACTTTGTTCTTGCTCATCCCCACTATCTCCCATCTTCCCTTCCTGACTGCCTGCCCTGTGGACTTCAAGCTCCTTTATCAGGTTTGGTGACATTAGCCTTTCCAGAGCCTACTTAACCAGCTCTTACAATCCCTAAATCAAATCCATTCATACAAGTGGTCTTCAACAGAGGGCAATTTTGGCCCCATGGGACATTTGGTGGTCTCTGGAGACATTTTTTATTATCTTGATGGGAATGAGGGAGAGGAAGGAATAGTGGTGCAGGCATGAGGGTTGCTGTTGGCATCCTTTTGGGAGAATTCAGATATACGGCTAAATACCCTACAGTGTACAAGTCAGTATGTCCCTCGCCCACATGCCTAACACACACAAAGAATTATCTGTCCAAAATGTTAATTTTGGAAATTAACAAAACTCGCAGGATTTTGAACTGGATAGTTCTTTGTTATGGGGTGGGGGTAGAGGGGCTATCGTTTTGCTTTTCAGATTGAACCCTGATACTAATATTTTATTAATATCCCATGCTTAGCATGGAGCCTTATGTGGGGCTCAATCCCATGATCCTGGGATCATGACCTGAGTCGAAATCAAGAGTTGGATGCTCAACCAACTAAGCCACCCAGATGTCCTTTGATACTAATATTTTAAAACACAAATACTTTAGCAGTTTCCTTCTTGTCAGCAAAATTATATTTTCATTAAAGACTGAAAAGATAAGTACTTTTAATGAACATGCACACTAACAACTATCAATTTATGGTGATATGGTTAGATTCTAATCTCTATGAAACACATGCTGTATAGTAAAAGTCACAAAAGTTCTCTGTTAAAGTGTTTTTGTAATTAATAGATTTTCTTTTTTTTTTACCAGAAGTCATTGGGTTTACAGAAAAATTGAGTGAAAAGTAGAGTTCCCATATATCCCCCACCACTTAATGAGTTTTTACTATTATTATTTCTTAATTTGAGATATTATTGACACATAACACTATATTAATTTCAGATATACAGAATAATAATTTGATATTTACATATATTGCAAAATGATCATCACAATAAGTCTAGTTAACATCCAGAGTTTTCCTATTATTAACATTTTCCATTGGTGTGGTATATTTGTTATAACTGACAAACCAATATTGATAATTACTAGTAATTAATGTTCATAGTTTCCATTAGGGTTCACTCTGTGCTTATATTAGCCTGCTTGAGTTGCCTTAATACCACAGATAGATAGTTTGATGCTTAAAACAACAGAAATTTATTTGCTCACAGTTCTAGAAGCTGAAAGTCCAAGATCAAGGTTTGGTAGGATTCAATTTCTGTTGAGAGCTCCCTTCCTGGCTTGTAAATAGTTGCCTTCTCACCCTGTGTCTCATGGCCTTTCCTCTATGCTCAAGTGCAGGGACATAGATAGATAGATAGATCAATAGACAGATGGATACACACACACACACACACACACACACACACACACACACAGAAAGAGAGAGAGAGGGAGAGAGCAAGCCCCCCTGGTGTCTCTTCTAATAAGGACACTAATTCTATCATATCAAGGCACTTCCCTTATGACTTCATTTAACCTTAATTACCTCCTTAGGAGCCGAACTCTTTTCTTTATTCCCATCCCCCCTTCCCACCCCATTGGTCCTGATACTACGATTGCTTTCTGCTGATTTTGCCATGTCAGCTGTTTAAGAAAACAGTTGATCTGTCTGGAGTTCTGTCCTGAACCCCCACTCAGTTTGGCTATTTCTGGACCACAAAGACCCTAGTTCCAATCAGTCCCTCATTGGATTGCCTTATTTTCTCCCCACCCCTATAGTACAAGATCTCCTTCTGCTCCTGACTTTTTTCTCTGCAGGGTAGGCCCTGTGATGCTGGTGACCTATCATACCTCAAAACAGTTCTTTTTTTCCCTCTTCTTTTTAAAACAAATTTGAACCCAAGTTAGTTAACATATAGTGCAATAATGATTTCAGGAATAGAATTTAGTGATTCATCACTTGCATATAACACCCAGTGCTCATCCCAACAAGTGTCCTTCTAATGTCCCTCACCCATTTTGAACCTTCCAACCCAACACCTGCTCAGCAACCATCCATTTGTTCTCTGTATTTAAGAGTCCCTTATGATTTGTCTTCCTCTCTATTTTCATCTTCTTTTTGCTTTCCTTGCATTATGTTCATCTGTTTTGTATCTTAAATTCCACATGAGTGAAATAATATGATATTTGTCTTTCACTGATTTATTTCACTTAGCATAACACACTCTAATTCCATCCATGTTGTTGCAATGGTAAAATTTCATTCTTTTTGATCACCAAGTAATATTCCATTGTATATATGTACCACATCTTCTTTATCCCCTCATCAGTTGGTGGGCATATGAGCTCTTTCCATACTTTGGCTATTATCAATAGTGCTGTTATAAGCATTGGGGTGCATGTGCCCCTTTGAATCAGCATTTCTGTATCCTTTGGATAAATACCTAGTAGTGCAATTGCTGGGTCGTAGGGTAGTTCTATTTTTAATTTTTTTTTGAGGAAGTTCCATATGCTTTTCCAGAACAGCTGCACCAGTTTGCATTCTCACCAACAGTACAAAAGTGTTCCCCTTTCTTCACATCCTTGTCAACATCAGTTGTTGCTTGAGTTGTTCATATTGGCCATTCTCACAGGTGAGCTGGTATCTTAATGTGGTTTTGATTTGTATTTCCCTGATGATGAGTGATGTTGAGCATTTTTTCATGTGTCTGTTAGCCATCTGGATGTCTTCTCTGGAAAAGTGTCCATTCATGTCTTTTGCCCATTTCTTCACTGGATTATTTCTTTTTTGGATGTTGGGTTTGATAAGTTCTTTATAGATTTTGGCTACTAACCCTTTATCTGGTATGTCATTTGCAAATATCTTCTCCCATCTCATTGGTTCCCTTTTAGTTTTGTTGATTGTTTCCTTCACTGTCCAGAAGCTTTCTATCCTGATGAGGTCCCAATTGTTCACTTTTGCTTTTGTTTCCCTTCCCTTTCTTCATGTCTGGAGACATGTCAAGTAAGAAGTTGCTGCAGCTGAGATCAAAGAGGTCATTGCCTGTTTTCTCCTCTAGGATTTTGATGGCTTCCTGTCTTACATTTAGGTCTTTCATCCATTTTGAGTTTATTTTTGTGTTTGGTATAAGAAAGTAGTCCAGGTTCATTCTTCTGCATGTTGAATTTAGTTCTTTATTTGAAAAAAGTTTCTATTTAAGAATAATTTTAGATTTATGGATGTTGCTGTATTTGTTTCCTGGATGCTGTAACAAATTACAACAAATTTGGCAGCTTACAACAACAGAAATTTATGCTTTCACAGTTTTGGAGGCCAGAAGTCCAAAATCAAGGTGTCAGCAGATCCATGCTGCCTTGAAGGCTCTAGGGGAAAATCCCTCCTTGTTTCTTCCAGCTTCTAGTGGCACCTGGTGTTGCTTGGTTTGTGGTAATGTAAGTCCAGTCTCTGCCTCCAATGTCACATGCCTACTCTCTGTGTCACTGTACTCTTCTCTTCTTAGAAGGATACTAGTCCTAAGACTTAGGACCTACTCTAAATTCAGAATGATCTCTTCTTGATATCCTTAATTTAATTCCATCTTCAAAGACTATTTCTAAATAAGTTCATATTCTGTGGTTCTGGTGGACATGATTTCCTGGGGGGATACTATTCAACTTATCACTGTTATAAAAAGATAGTGTAGGAAATTCCTGTATACATTTTGCCCTCACATCAGCTTTTAATCTGAAGTAGACACATCCTCAAACCAGGTAAACCAAGTAAATCTCTGTAGTGCAGGGGCTTCATGACCAGGTGCCCAAGGCCACATAACTTTGTGCCCAGTCACCTTAGACACCTCATTGAGTGATTTCTCCCTGAGGTTCCACTACATCAGAGATGCAGAGTGAGAGCAGGTTCAAGCCTGTGCTCAGTGGAGAAACTGAAAACACTTATTTCCATTTTTTAAATGTTTTATTTATATTTGAGAGAGAGAGAGCGAGAGAGCGCACAAGTGGGGAGGGGCAGAAAGAGAGTTGGACAGAGGATTGGAAGCGGGCTCTGTGCTGACAGCAGCAAACCTGATGTGGGGCTCCAACTCACAAACTGAGATTGTGATCTGAGCTGAAGTTGGATGCTCAACCCACTGAGTCATGCAGGTACCCCACTATTTCCATTTTTATTCCCTAGGATCTACCCTAGGTGTTAGTGTTGGCTTATTATTTTTATTTTTATTTAATTTTAATTTTTTTAATGTTTATTTGTTTTTGAGAGAGACAGAACACGAGTGGGGAAGGGGCAGAGAGAGGAGACACAGAATTTGAAGTGGGCTCCAGCCTCTGAGCCATCAGCACAGAGCCCAATGTGGGACTCGAACCCACAAACTGTGAGATCATGTCCTGAGCTGAGGGCACACTTAACCAACTGAGCCACTTAGGCACCCTGGTGTTGGCTTTTTAAATTAAATGTTTTATTTTGAGACAGTAGTTGATTTACATTAGATATATAGTTGAAATATGTAGTAGAGGGAGATCCTTTTTACCCTTTCCCAAGTTTTCCCCAATAGTAACTTCTTACAAAACTACTGTATAATATCACAACTATGATATTGACATTGATACAATGCACTGATCTCACTCAGATTTCTTCAGTTTTTTTGTATGCACTTCTCTCTCTATTCTTCCCTTCCTTCCTCTTTCTTTCTTTATATTTAATCTATGCGGGAGTTTTTTTTTTTCTTTTAATCCCTTAAAGTGGGTTCCATTCCCCAATTTCTCCTACAACAGAATTTGAGGGCTCATTAAAAAGAACTTGAAAATCCATTAGAGAGAACCATATTTAGAAACTCAAAACTGCCTGCTCTCCTTCCTGGCGATAGAATAAAAGTAGAGTCAAAAGTAGAGTACCCACCCTAAATAAGGTTGAGAAAATGCCTTTCATTCATTTCTGAAGGATTGGTCCTATTAAAGGGATGACTTTAACCAAACATAAGCCATTTTCTGTAAGTCATTTTACTTAAGACATGGGCTTTGAATTCAAAGAGATGTTTGAATTCCTGCCCTGCAGTTCACTAGTGGCGAAACCTGGACATTTCATAAATGCTCAGAAGAGGTTAGCAGGTGTCAGATCAGGATATGCCAAAGTTGTTTGGATCATAACTTGAAGCTAATGGGGTGCTATTGAAGTATTTTAATTAGGGGGGGTGACACAAGAAGATTTGCATTTTAGAGAGCTCTAGAGAGAAGAAATTATTCTTAAATAGAAACTTTTTTCAAATAAAGAACAAAATTCAACATGCAGAAGAATGGACCTGGACTACTTTCTTATACCAAACACAAAAAATTCATACCATTTTTAGGTTACCAGCCTTTTTGAGACTCTGAGGAAAATCACCAATCTTTTTTTTATAAAGATGCAAGAAATGTGCATATACAATAACATAATATTAAATACAATTTCAGGAGGCTTCTGAAGACCATGGACACTAGTCTACAAACTCTGGAGTGGAAGAATTTTCTTTTTCTATTGGGGGTAATGGAGTGTATTGGGAGAAGGTGAAAGATTTGAACATATTCATCTCCTGAAGGTACAGAGCCAGCAGAGAGGGAGAGGTAGGAGATGTAGTGGAAGAGAGAATTATGGAAATTATCCCATAATTTTAACCCTAAGTAGGCTAGAAGGATTCAATCTTCTGTAGAATAAAGGAGATGGGATCAACTCAGGCTGTAAGAGTGACCCTTCTAGTGCATCAAGAAAGAAGGAAGAATGGGCCTAGGTAACAGTGGGACATGGAGGAGCATTTATGGGATTTATTTTTTCTTATTTTTTTTCTTCCTGTGTAGAAAGTGAAGCGATTGGCTGAGAGTGAAAGGAAAGAAGGTTTGGGAAAAGTAGAGGTTTGGATTAGCTGCTGAGAGAAGTGTAGAAGGAAGCTGAATAGAACATGAGAAAGACAGCAGGAGCTGGGAGCTAAGTTGCAGTCAGAGATCATGGGTTTGGAGTGGCACCAATCCTCTGCAAAGTGTGATTCTTCTCCAGGATCTCTCAGCACACTGCTAAAAGGCAAGTGTGTATGTGGCATTTTACAGAGAGAGCACAGAAGTATCATTTCATTTTGTATAAAACAAAGTGAGAGTAGTGCATTGATTGATAATTTGAATATGCATGCATGGAATAATTTGAATATATGTCCATATACATCTTGGTCTTCTGTGGCCTGACACACATTGATATCAGCAAAAGATCCAGGCTGACTCTTGAGGCTGTGCCAAAGGTACATAATTCTATGGAAATTGACAGAGGAGATTAAGCCCCCATACTTCCTTCTTTCTTACTTCTCTGTGGTATCAGGCTTGTAGGGAATTTCTGAGCTAGTAGATGCCACTGTTCCTGCCCCAAATTTAAAAGCACAAATTATTCCAGGAGATACTGGGAAGATTCTCTTTTGCCTTATGAAGTAGCTAATTTTTTCTCTGAGGTTCCACAAGAAATGGTGAGGGGAGATAGAAGGAAATCAGATACATTTGTAAGTACATATATTTCATGACTGCCTGGATGGCCACTACTGTGAAACATTTTTATAAAATTGAAGTATGATCAATATCCTTCTGGTCATAATATATTTCATTTTTTATTTCTCTTACTTTTTATTTTCAATCCTGTAGGGGATATTATAAGAGTTATGAACTATATCTTTCATTACAAAGGCTCTGGGATATAGATATTTGGTAAAATAAACATTTACATGGCTGATAAAGGACATGGTTGTCCTTAGTTGGATTGAGAGGTAACTGAGGGAAGATCAATCCTGGCATTCAGAAGTACTACTTTTCTGAGTCTTCTATGCAGGAAGTGAGTTGTAATGAGTCTAGCGTGTTAAAGACTGGTAGCTGAAGTCCAGGTGTATTATTTTCTCTGGTCACTTCTGTTACCACTTCTTTCTCATTGGGCTAGAAAGAAAGTCTACAAGAAGTTCAAAGAATCTCTATTAACAGGCTATCACTATCCCCTATAGTGCTAGCCCTTCTTTCTGGCCCCGCCTTGCAGGATTTGGTGTGTGGAGCTTGGACTGGAATCCAGCTCCCATTTAGCTCCTCAGGTAGGCTCCCCTGGGCAATTGTACACAGTATTTCTACTTTCTCTCATTCTTCTGCTAACCTCCGAAGAGCACTATTTCACAGAAGCTGCATGATACCCAGTGGTAGATTTTAGAGTACAGTGGAACTCAACAATGGCTATTATCCACTTTGCTTCCTCTCAGCTGGAGGGGGGGGGGTGATGATAATGAAGTCATGTCTCTGAAGTGTCTAAGGATAAAAAGTGATAACAATAATTGGTATTTCATTGTAAAAGCTTAATACAGAACTCCAAACACCAGTTAAACCATTCCTGTATGACTTCAGTGTTGATCTCTCACCCCACTCTCACCCCGTTGTCACCCTCCTGTAACCCCATCTTACTGTTCACTCCCTCCTCATGGCCTTCCTTGCTTGTTCAGCCTAGATCCCAAGATCCCAAGATCCCAAGATCCATCACTGTAATCACTTCTGTAAAAGCTCTCAACAAGCTTTAGCCCCTTCTCTTTCTGTCATATTTGCCTGTCAAAACTGCAACTCTGAATAGATCCCACTCTTTGGTGAGAATTTGCTCATTTTACCACCAAGTCTACCGGTTTGTATATGAGCACATAAACTCTCCATTAACTTCTGTTCTAGTAAATAAACTTTCCATGTACATGTCTGAGGCCATCTTCTCTTGTGTTTTAGGAATCACATGCTTTCACCTACAAAAAGACTTGGTGATTTTTCTTTCTCTCTCCTCCATTGCTAATTTCTCCCCCTCTACTGATTATCCTCATCAATATACAAACATGTAAACACAATTCCCATCTTAAAACAAAACTAAAAACGCTGCTCTCCACCCCCTCTTCCCATTAACTTCCTGTTTCTCTTCTCTTTCACAGTTAACTTAATTGAGATAATACTTAGTCTCTAGTCATACTCTATACTTTCTCACCTCACCTCCTTTTACCAGCCCATTCCAGTCAGGCTTCTGTCATTTAGGTCACTGATGACAGACTTGGTGGTAAATGAGCAAGTTCTCATCAGAGAGTGGGATCTAATTAGAGTTGGAGTTTTGACAGGCAATTATGACAGAGAGAGAAGGGGCCAAGGCTAGTTGAGAACTTTTAAGCTTCATATTTTCCAATGGTTAGAACCATCCCTAACTTTTTCAAGGTCCAGGGCAAGCGTTCAAATAGTGATCTCTAAACCATATAACTAAGTAGTTGTAAATCAAGTTAACAGACTGCTTAAAAAATACGTTCCATTCTCTTATCTTGACAAATATAACTTTATAATGACCTAGAAAATCAAGTTTGGATCTCAAATTCTCACACTCTTCAGAGTTTCATGGTGGAATGTGGCAACATAGGAACAACTATCCCCTGACACCTCCCTTTCTTCCTGATCATATCTTGCACCTTTTCATGACTTGATTAGTGTTCCTCCAAAAGATATGTCCAGGTATTAATCTCTAGTACCTGTGTATGTGGTCTTATTTGGAAATAAGGTCTTTGTAGATGTGATTTAGTTAAGGATTTCGAGATGAGATCATTCTGGATTCAGGTAGTCCCTAAATCCAATGACCGGAGGAAAAAAGAAAGGGAGATTTTATATATTGACTCAGTAACACAGGGGAGAAGGCCATGTGAAGACAGAAGCAGAGATTGAGGTTATGCAGCTACAAGCCAAGGAATGCTAAGTGTTTCTGGCAGCCACCAAAACCTGGGATATAGGCATGGGACAAATTCTCCCTCAGCCTTCAGAAGAAACCAAACCTATGACACCTTGGTTTTGGACTTCTGGCCCCCAGTGAGTGAGAAGATAAATTTCTACTGTAGATCACAAAATTTCTGGTAATTTGTTATGGAAGCCCTAGGAGATTAATACATACTTTAAGTGACCTTGCATGCATGAGAATGGACTCCTCAGTTCACAAATTACAGCTATGACCTCACCCCCTGCAGTCAGTCATCCCTTGGCTACTCCATGGGCCAATGAGTGTGCACAGTGGTTCAGTTAGCTCTTAGAGCAGACCTGGGGAAGGAGCCCAAGCAGGCCTTGAAAGTGGGCTTGAGACTATATAGGCAGGGAGTTCTGGGGTTCAGGGTATGCATATGTCATCTAGAAGGATGTGGATTCTTGTTGGCATATCTTTTGGCCTTGAGGATTCCTTGCCCCACAGCCAGCTGGAGAAATGTCAGAGTGGGGCTTGCTAAGCACCCTGTTAGTAGCTCTAAGGGTGATACTGCTAATGGTCTCTTTGTGCTTAGCTTATCCAACTTCTTAGCATTCTGTCCAGTTGGCCTCATCCCTGAACCACTTTTCTCGTTTGGCACCTGTGACCCCTCTCCTCATGTTACTGCCAGCTAATTGGCCACTTTTCAGTCTTCTTTGCTGAATTCTTTTCTTTAAATGTTGTAGCACCCCACTTCTCTTTTTTGTTTATATTGTCTTTAGTGTTCTCATCTGTTTTCCTTTAAAAACATTTAAATGCTCATGACTATCAAATTTGTACCTTTACCTCAGACCTCTCCCCTGAGTTCTTGACTTTTGTATCTAATTGCCTGTGTAATGTCTCCAGTTGAGCATTTAGCAGGTGTCTAAGAATCCACACATCCAAAGGAACTCTCCCGTACCCCTCATAGCCTTTATGATCTCTATTAGTGGACTTCCACCCTATTCTATTGATCAGGGCAAAAGCTTTGGAGATGTTCTTGATTCTTCTCTTTTTCTTATTCTCTGCATTTAATTTTTTGACAAGTTCTGTTAGCTGGGTCTCTGAAACACATCCTGAATCTGACTGCCTCTCTTCGCCTCTGTTTCTTCCATCCTAACCCTAGGCCAAGCCAGACACTGGTTTTTCTGTTTCCCTTCTTGCCTCCACATAATCTTGTGCATAGTTTGAATGGAAGTGAAATTAAATTATGTAAGGGTGCTTGGGTGGCTTACTCAGTTAAGCATCCAACTCTTGATTTTTGGCTCAGGTTCACGAGATCAATCCTAGTGTTGGGCTCCCCACTTGGAATTCTCTTCCTCCCTGTCTGCCCCTCCTCACTCACGTGTGTGCGTGCATGCACACATGCACACACACACACTCTCTCTAAAAATAAATAAATATTAAAAAAAACTACATAAACCAGATCCTATCACTTCTCCACTTCAAGCTGTCATTGACTTCTGGTGGCACTTTGAATAAAAACCCAGCTCCTCTCCATGGCCTCTGTGACTTGGCCCCCACCCACATCTCTTCTCAACCCCACCATTCTCCCCCTTGTTCCTCACAGCTCATAGTTCAACTGAATTGACTCTTTTTTGGTTTCTCAGATACGCCTCAGGGATATGCCTTAATTCTGCCTCAGAGACTTCACACCTGTATTTTTCTTTTCGCATACCTCAGATCTTTGCACCTGGGTGCCCTCACTTTCTGATCTCTACTTTCTTTTTCTTTTCTTTTTTTTTCAATTTACATACAAGTTAATTATCATATAGTGCAACAATGATTTCAGGAGTAGATTTCTTAATGCCCCTTACCCATTTAGCCCATCCCCCCCTCCCACAACCCTTCTAGTAACCCTCTGTTTGTTCTCCATATTTAAGAGTCTCTTATGTTTTGTCCCCTCCCTGGTTTTATATTATTTTTACTTCCCTTCCCTGTGTTCATCTATTCTGTGTCTTAAAGTCCTCATATAAGTGAAGTCATATAATTTTTGTCTGTCTCTGACTGACTAATTTCACTTAGCATAATACCCTCTAGTTCCATCCATGTAGTTGTGAATGGTAGGATTTCATTCTTTTTGATTGCCGAGTAATACTCCATTGTATATATACACCATATATATATATATCATTTTTCTGCATATCGCTGTCCAGTTTTCTCAGCACCACTTGCTGAAGAGACTGTTTTTATTCCATTGGATTTTCTTTCCTGCTTTGTCAAAGATTAGTTGGCCATACATTTGTGGGTCCATTTCTAGGTTCTCTATTCTGTTCCATTGATCTCAGTGTCTGTTTTTGTGCCACTGATCTCTACTTTCTATTCTCCTATTCAAAAGAGGCATGTCCCTCCCCAGTCATTCACGACCCAATTACCTTACTTTTGTTTTTTTATAGTACTCATCTCTAAGCTCCACAAGGATAGGAATAATGTCTGTCTTATTCATCATAGTGTTCTCAGCACCAAGAACTGTATTTGGCAGAAAGAACTGTATTTGCTCAGTAACTGTGCAGTGAATGTATGAATCAAATAAAATTTCTTCTCTCTGGGGTAAATTACAGATATTTATAAATAACTATAATGTAAGATAGCAGGTGGCAAAGTTTCATAGGAAAGGTAGATATAAAATGCTATGAGTTTCAGATGCAGAAATTAGTAGTTTATGGTGAGATCAAGGATGTCTTCAAGGAGAAGGTCAAACTTGAGTTGGGTTTATATAGAGAGGGAAAGGCATTCTAAGTAACAGGATATAATAAGCAAAGATCTAGAGGTGGAAAATTTAGACTGCATGTAGAAAAGAGGAAGCTGTTTTGAGTGAAGAATCGGGGAAGAGTAAATGTGAAAAACAAGGTTGAGATTTCTGCTAGGGTGGGTCCATTGAGTGCCTGTATGATAGACTGGAGAACTAGGCATTCATTCTGCAAGCAATGCATGATATGGGAAGCGTTCTCTGAAGGGAAGTGATAAACTTGAAGCAGTGTGGTTCTGGAAGCTTTCTGGGAGTTATGTATAAATGGATTGCAGCAGGGAGAGTTTGTAGTTAGTATGTTGGGAGAATCAGTTGAAGTTAGTGCACTTTTCGACAGGGGTAGTTTTGAGGTCCTGCACCCCAACTGAGAGAGGTGGCAGAGGGAATGGAGAGAAAGTCAGGAGTGTAATAGAGGCGATGATGACAGAATCAGCAGGACTTGGCAACTAATTGCTCTGACAAACCATTATATTTCTTCCAAGTTTTCTGTTTTAATATTTATTTCACTGCTAATTGCTATTAGCTGTGGCATTAATCTTAGTAATTGCAATTATTTGAATATTTGATAAAGGCTATTAATGTTCACAGTTTTGTAATCAGTTTTGTCATAATTCTTAAAAGCTAAGTAGCACATGCCTGCTTTCAGAGGATGATAATGGATCACCACATGCTAGATACAATTATGAACTTAAAATTGCTCTCATTCTGTAACTTACAAAGACAATAATCCATCAGGATGCTATTTAAAATACACAGAGCCAAATTCCATCCTTAGCTGAATGCATGAGTCTCTTGAATTGTGAATACCTGTCTATTGGCAGAATTTAAATCCCATCAAATATAGCAGAACCCTTTCTATGAGATATTATATTATATTATATTATATTATATTATATTATATTATACAAGATCATAGACCCCTGTGTTTATGTATTTGGATTGACTTATGCCCACCAATATGTCTATTGTATACTATATCATTGCTAAGGAATGAGGCATGTAACTTACAGTATAAGTAAATACTCCCCCCCCCCCAGTTTTATTGAGATATAATTGACATAAATCACCATATGATTTTCGGGTTAGGTTAAATGTTTGACTTATATATATTGTGAAAATATTACCACAATAAGTTTAGTTACTATTCATCATTTCATTTTTTTAAATATGAAATTTATTGTCAAATTGGTTTCCATACAATGCCCAGTGCTCATCCCAACAGGTGCCCTCCTCAATACCCATCACCCACCCCCCATCAACCCTCAGTTTGTTCTCAGTTTTTAAGAGTCTCTTATGTTTTGGCTCCCTCACTCTCTAACCTTTTTTTTTTTTTTTCTTTCCTCTCCCCTATGGTCTGTTAAGTTTCTCAGGATCCACATAAGAATGAAAACATATGGTATGTGTCTTTCTCTGCATGACTTATTTCACTTAGCATAAGACTCTCCAGTTTCATCCACGTTGCTACAAAGGCCATATTTCATTGTTTCTCATTGCCAAGTAGTATTCCATTGTGTATATAAACCACAATTTCTTTATTCATTCATCAGTTGATGGACATTTAGGCTCTTTCCATAATTTGGCTATTGTTGAAAGTGCTGCTATAAACATTGGGGTACAAGTGCCCCTATGCATCAGCACTCCTGTATCCCTTGGGTCAATTCCTAGCAGTGCTATTGCTGGGTCATAGGGTAGATCTATTAATTTTTTGAGGAACCTCCACACTGTTTTCCAGAGTGGCTTCACCAGTTTGCATTCCCAGCAACAGTGCAAGAGGGTTCCCGTTTCTCCACATCCTCTCCAGCATCTATACTCTCCTGATTTGTTCATTTTGGCCACTCTGACTGGCGTGAGGTGATATCTGAGTGTGGTTTTGATTTGTATTTCCCTGATAAGGAGTGACGTTGAGCATCTTTTCATGTGCCTGTTGGCCATCCGGATGTCTTCTTTAGAGAAGTGTCTATTCATGTTTTCTGCCCATTTCTTGACTACTATTGTAAATAATGCTGCTATGAACATGAGGTGCAGATACCTTTTTGAGTTAGTTTTTGTTTCCTTTGGATATATTCCCAGAAGGGGAATTGCTAGATCATATGGTAGATCTATTTTTAACTTTTTGAGGATCCTCTGTATTGTTTTCAATAGTGGCTACACCAATGTACGTTCCGATAACAGTGCATGAGGGGCCTTTTTCTCCAGTCCTCACCAGCATTTGTTATCTCTTGTCTTTTCATGGTGGCCATTCTAACAGGCATGAGGTGGTATCTCATTGTGGTTTTGATTTGTGTTTCCCTAAAGACTAGTGTTGTTGGACATCTTTTCATGCACCTATTGACCGTTTTTATATCTTCTTGCAAAAATGTCTATTCAGGTCCTTTGCCCATTTTTAAATTGGATTATTTGTTTTCTTGCTATTGAATTATATGAGTTCTTTATATATTTTGGATATTAATCCCTTACCAGATGATACATATCTTAATGAATTATGTTTTAAGGAGGTTCTATTCCTTTGAAATTCTTCTTGCCTTTTTTATAGACAAAAGTCTGAGGTGAGTTGTCAACATTTTGAGAAGGGTAATGAATCATAACCACCTTAAAATAACTGATTTTATTCAATGTATCCTAAAGCCAATGCATATTGTTAATTCTAATGTCCTCGCCACTTGATCGTATAAACTAATATGAAAGTTTCAGTGTCTGGATCAGTTCGTAGCTGTTGTATTTGAGTAAATGAAATTACTATATTTTCATTTAAGATTTTCATTTTAGACCTTTGTGGTTGCTAGTGTAGAGTCTGGAGCCAGACTGCTCCAGAGTTTGGTGGAAGCTTTAAGACTCGCTAACGGTGTGGTTTAGGTAATATATTTGACCTCTCTGTGCTTTAATTTTCCTCAAGTGTAAAATGAGAATGATAATTGTATCTACCTAAGAGGATTATTATGAGGAATTGAATGAATTAATTTGTGTAAGGCCTAACACACAATAAATACTTACTAAATATTAGCTACTATTACTAATCTCAAATAGATGTGCATTGCTATCAAAGTTAAATTTAATATACATAATTCCTAAATTATGATTCAGAAATTTTTGTACTTATATAACTGCATTACTAGGTCGAGATAATAGTGCTTTTCCAAATCCTTCCTTAGTATCTTCTACATTGAGGACCAAAGGGGATTATGTCTTTGTACTATGTAGGTATCTCTCTAATTACAAATAGTAAGTAAAAATAATGCAACTCACTAACTGCCTCTGAATATCTATTGTAAATATAATAGGAAAATAATATCTAATCGACTGGTAAATAATGAACATTTAATTTTTATTTGTAATATTTATTTCTAACTACAATTAGCAATTGCACAAAATATATCCCAAAGATTTGAAAGATTTGATAAAATCTATTATTTTAATGATCACACTTCAATTATAAGTCTGAAATTTACCTATATTTGTCCCAGACTGAGAGTAAAAAACAAAAGAGTAAAAAAAACTTTTCTTTTTCCTTCAACCATATTTTTCATATATTTTAGAAAAGAAAAATAAAACACAAAACAAAAATAAGAAGTCAAAGCCAATATAGCACTCATTCCTGTGAAACTACTGCCATTTCCAGACACTTTCAAGTTTTTTTTTCTTTGCTTGGTGGCAAACTCCTCAAATGAATGGCTTATATATCTTGAACCCATTAAATACACTTGAACTCATTTATATCCTGTTTTCATCCCCATTTCATACTGTTAGCTCTCAACAGAAATGAGGGTGTTCTTTCCCCAAATCCTTGGATTTATGCTTGTTGTCTTCCCATCTTTCCTAAAAATAGGAATTCCTTACGGCTAGCACTTGGGTTTCATCTCTTCCTTTTTTCCTCTTCTCTTACTGAACGCATTCTTTTGGAGACATTATCTATATTTTTTACTTTAATTATGTGCTTGCAATCTGCATTCTTTATCATTAGCTCTTTTTCTACTACCTGTGAGATATCTAAGAGCTGTCATAACAATGTACCACAAATTTAGTGACTTAAAAAAACAAAAATGTACTCTTCTCACAGTTCTGGAGGCCACAAGTGTGAAATCAAGATGGCAGCAGGGCTTCACTCCCTCAGAAGGCTCCAGAGGAGAACCTCCCTTGCCTCTTGCCACTTCTGGTGGCTGTCACCATTTCTCAGCTTCCTTGGATTGTGGCCACATCATTCCAATCTCCGCCTCTGTCTTCACATTGACTTCTCCGTGTGCCTGTCTTCTCTTCTGTTTGTCTCCTCTGTGTGTCTCTCTTTTAAAAAGACACTATTCATGGAGTTAGGGCCCACCTGGATAATTCAGGATATCTCTTAATCTCAAGATTCTTTAACTTAAGTGATATCTGCAAAGATCCTTTTTCTAAAGAAGGTAGCGCACAGGTACTGAGAATTAGGACACAGATAATATTTTTATGGGAGCTAGCATTCAACCTATGCCAGTAAGTGTAAGAGAAACACTATCTAATCAGATGACGAATGACAACTGATACGAGACTTAGGTGTTGGGTATTCGGGAGGAGGAGAGTGGAAAACTAGGGGCGCCTGGGTGGCGCAGTCGGTTAAGCGTCCGACTTCAGTCAGGTCACGATCTCACAGTCCGTGAGTTCGAGCCCCGCGTCAGGCTCTGGGCCGATGGCTCGGAGCCTGGAGCCTGTTTCCGATTCTGTGTCTCCCTCTCTCTCTGCCCCTCCCCCGTTCATGCTATGTCTCTCTCTGTCCCAAAAATAAATTAAAAAAAAAAAAAAAAAAAAAAAAGAAAACTAGAGCACATGTGCCCTATCTAAAGTGGCCAGCCCTTCCTTTGTTGACATGGAGACATGCAGACCCATAGTTGCCAGTTCTTCTGATAGCCTCAAAGAAGCTAGAAATCCAGATTTTTATGCACTGGCAAATAATTAAAATTAGAAAAAAATATCCTTAAGCAGTAATACTGTGGGGAAAACAAATCTGCCTATGGTCAGATGTGGCAAACTGCCAGCTCATGACCTCTTGTCTACGGCCTGATGCTCAGAGAGCAGCTCTGATGAGAAGGGAAGGGAACTTTCACCCTGGAGGTGAGAGAAGTGATGAATCTAATGCCAATTGTAGTAGGAAGAGAGATACTAATATTACCTTTGAATTGCCACTCTTTGCTGTTTAATTTAATAAAAAACCCAAATATCTTCTAGACCTGAAAGGTCAGTTTCCTGTTGGTATTCTCTGATAAAATTTTTAAGTTGAGGATTGTGCAACGTTGCCTGCTTAATAGTGTCTATAAACTTTTGGAAGGCAGTCAGAAATTCCTTTTTATGTGCCATTCAAACTTGATATTTAGGCTTGATTCTTCTTCTTCATGTTTTTAGTAGCAGAGTAAATATTAATACGACTTAATGTCACAGCCATACTGAAATACATGTAGTGTCCTGAATATTCTGTGCCCTTTTTCATCTTCAACCCTTTCACCACTGTGCACTCATTCTCAATTCCTAGTGGCTCAGTTAAGATGTAACTTTCCCCATTAGTCTTTCCTAAGGCCCTAAGGCCGTGTTGAATGTCCCTCTTATTAAACCTTGGAATGGGGTTCCAAGTGGGGGCAGTACTGCCTCCTGAGGGATGGTTTGCAATTAATGGAGGCGTTTTTGGTTGTCACGATGAGATGTTACTGGGATTTTGTGTGAGGGGGACCAGTATGCTGGCCTTTTGCAGTTTAAGGGACAGTTTCACACAATGAAGAATTGTCCTACATTTGTATGATTTTTCAATGTCCTGCTGGACATTTGTGTAATTAAAACATGTTTATTCATACCTAGCCTAGAATAGAACTCATTTTACATATAAGCACAATGTAGTTTTTGCATCACTGAAATAAACTCCGAATTTTTAGGAGTGCAATTACTAAGTAAATCTGGTGAGGATGATACTGTTTTTTTTTGCTGGGAACTTACATATGAGTTTTTCTTCATTTCAGAAAATGATGCCTGTGGTTTTTGAGGAAAATGTGGCATCCTGAATCAGTCTGCATTTGTACCTATTTCCTTCATGGTAATTCTAAGTGTATTAGTTCAGGCTGCCATAAAAAAATACCATAAACTGGTGGCTTAAATGTAGATATTTATTTTTCACAGTTCTGGTGGCTGGAAAGTCTAAGATCAAGGTGCCAATGGATTTGGTTTCTGCTCAGGGCTCTCTTTCTGGCTTATAGATGGGTGTCTTTTTGCTATGTCCTCACAAGATGGAGAGAAAGAGAGGCAGCCAGCCCTCTGGTATCTCCTCTTATAAGTACACTAATCCTATTAGATCAGAGCCCCATCCTTATGACCTCATGTAATCTTAATTACTTCCTTACTCTGGGGACACCTGGGTGGCTCACATGGTTAGGCATCTGACCTCAGCTCAGGTCTTGATCTCATGGCTTGTGAGTTCCAGTCTTTCATCACGCTCTGTGCTGACAGCTCAGAGCCTGGAGCCCACTTTGGATTCTTTGTTTCCCTTTCCCTCTGCTCCTCCCGTGTTCACACTCTGTCTCTCTCTCTCCTTCAAAAATAAATAAAAATTCAAAAGAAAAGAATTAAAAAAATTACGTCCTTACTCCAAATATAGTCACATTGCAGTTAGAGCTTTAACATATAAATATTTTGGGTGTGTGTGCACAATTCAGTCCATCGCACTAAGCGTGGTGGAAATATGCAAGCATCTAATTTATTAATAATGTTTTCTAGTGTGGTCTTACCTGAACATTTGCATATTTAAATACATCTATTTTTATGATAAGTTTTCTTCCTTTTATTTCCCTCTTATATTAATTATATTTAGGGCATATTTATGTTTAAAAAAGTATAGAACAGATAAGACATATTATCTACAACTTTTATTTCAGGATGATACAGGGAGCATTATAAAACATTATAGAAAGGGATGTTGGGCCTGATTGAGTTGATCACTTCCCTAGCCCAAAGTAACCACACTACATATTATTAGCCTGTTACTTGTCTATTTCCTGCACTAGACTGTGCATGTCTTAGGGCCAGGGGCAATGTCTTATTCACTGATGAATCCTCCAATCCCATTATGTGACAAAGCATATAGGAGGCTCTTAGCAATTTTTGGTAACTTAAAGAATGAGTGAATGAATGGATGGATACATATAAATACCATTCTGATGTCAGAATCCATATCTTCAAGGGTATTTGGATGGTCAGAACACCAATGAGGATTAATAATGCCTGTTTTTACCAAAGTAATCTTCAACAATTGGCACAAAACAGTGACTGAGCCAATATTCAGAAATACTATTTTTGTCCTCCACCATAGGGCTGAACTTTCTTTCATATAACTGGTAAAAGAAGTTTTATTCTAAATCATCTGTACCATTGGTACCAAACAAAGGAGTGAAATGGGAATGATTCTGTCTGGCATGGCTTTTTCTTCTTTGGCAAAGTTTTTCCTTGACAGCACTTTTCTCCTTCAAAAAAAAAAAAAAATTCTACTTTTGTCAACAGAAATGACTTGCCAAGTGTAATTTACCCTTTTTCATGAGTTCAGTTTGGGATCTAACTAAAGCACCCTTCTTTTCAGTTTTACTGCTTGTTCTGGGGCCCCTAATATTATGCAAATTGTCCTTGGCTTTAAAAACTAGATCCTTTTTGCCTAGAAATCCAATAGGAGAACTTTTCTTCTGTGTTTCTTTATACATTCATCGAGACTACTGGAATTCTTCGCAGGCAGTGTAAAACTGTACTATTGATTTTGACACTCTATATTTAAATAATACCTTTTTCAACCCAAACAGTAAATCACTATGGTCTTGTTGGATGGCCATCACAATTGACTACTTATGCACTGAATCCTCCACATTGCTCATAAATTCCTGTCTTCCCTTATGATAGTCACTTTGGGAGTAAAAAGATACTATTAATTTCAGCTGACATTTCTCCTTTCACAAAAGTCTCATTTTCTTTTCTGGAAAAATATTTGCTTGTTAGAATGGTGAGGGGCCTGGGGAAAGTACAGCACCTGGATGGGGCTGCTCTCTGAGGACAAGTAATGGGCATGAGGATTAAACTTCACTTCCTCCAGGACTGTCAATGGCAGGAGGGTTAGATATGAGGAACTAGGGTCTAGGAAGTCTGGCTCCATGTGTGGCCCACCTATTAAGGAAAAGTAGGCAGTAACCACTGACAATTTGCCTCCTTTGTAGTGTATGTAAGTTTGTTTTTCCTTGAAATGAGTTTACTAAATCTAACCAAACTCATGAAAGACCAGGCCAGAACCACACAACTAAGGCATTCCCAGATTTCTGACCCACAGAAACTGTGAGATAATTACTATAGTCTGAAATTTTGTGTTTTCCCCAAATTCGTATTTTGAATCCTAACACCCAAGGTGATAGTACTAAGAAGTAGGACCTTTGGGAGAGAATTAGGTCATGGATGTCGAACCCTCATGAATGGGATTAGTCCTCTTATAGAAAAGAGGCTCCAGAGAGATCCCTAGCCCAAGTGATGTCAATGTATCAGTTTATAGACCTCAGCAGACTATCACCATTTTACCCCATGCAGTCATCTTTTTCTATATCACCTATAAAGTTATTGACAGCTGTAGTATCTAACCCCTGCATCACAGCCAAAAAAAATGGCTTCCAGAGGCTGAGGTTCTAGACCTTAGAATTTAAATAGTTTATTTTTGAGGTGATGGAAAGTCAGTGTTATAGTTTCAACAGAACTAGAAGTCTGTCGCTCAAGATGATTCCTGGCCATTTATCCATTAGTCAGCCCAACCCTGTGAAATAATTACTCTTCCAATCACAAGTAAGTAGGGAGATGGCCATGAAGTCAGCTACTGGTTGGACTTCAAGTAACTGAGAAAGTCAGTGATTGAATGCTGTCATTTATAACATCAATTAGCATTACAAGATGGCATAGAAAGCAAACATTTAAGATTGCCAAAGAAAGCATTCAAAGGTTTATGGAAAGATATGGTGGCAACCAAGAATTTTAGTACCTTGCCAAGGATGAACTGAAGTGGTGGGGCTGGGATTTGACGTCAGGTGCTCTGGTTCCAAAATGTTTCCTCATAATAGCTGTAGGGTTTAAGGAGAGGAGTATCAGGGGAAGCAAAGCCGAACTTAAAGCCCAATTTCTCCCTGAAACCTTGACGAGTCATTGTAGCTGGATGTAATCCCCTCTGGTCTGAACAACTCTAACTCAGAATGTCAATTCCAGAAATCTTGTGACATTTATTATAAGTGGCCACATAATACAGCTATTTGTGTGCACAGTACCTATATCCATTTATTTAGTTGATTTATTCAGCTGAGGTATTTAAAAATTCATGCATAATTTGAAATTTTGCAAGTCCAGTTTTAAATGGATTGTAGAAGTTGCTATTTATTTATTTACTTATTTATTTATTTTAGAAGCTGCTATTTAAAGCAACTTTGATAATATCTATCAAAATTATGAGTAGGTACAACTTTTGGTCCAGTAATCCCATTTCTGGGAATTTATTTTATAGAAAATACTTGCAAAATGATAGATGTACAAGGTTATTCTTTCCAGCATTGTTTGTCATAGCAGGAAACTAATGATGCTTCTCTAAGAGTCATAAACGCTATTCCTCAGATATTTCTATTTCTTCCCCCTTGACAGGATTGCTTTTCTTGGTTCCCTTGTGGTTGGGTAGAGCCATGCAATGAGTTGTGAACAGAAGTGATATGTATTACTTCAAGGCCAGGGCATTTAATAGTCAATGTGGGATCGTAAAGAACTTTGTTCCCCCTATGATATTGACTGGCAATGTTTGAGATGGAGACTGCTCTATCAGCCTGGGTCAGAGAAGAGAAGATATGGAACAGAGTACTTGGCTAAACTGCAATTGACATAACATGAGTAAAAAAACATCTTTTGTTTTTAAAAGCTACAAAAATTTTGATTACCACAGTGAAGCCCAAAAACTCTTTGTGAACTCAAAGTGGCAGTTTCTTAAGGAGTTTGCAGAGATTATGGCAGAAAGTTGGAATGAAACCTTTAGTTGGGATTTATTTTCCAGGTACCACTTAAACAATTTACAGTTAGGCTACAAACATGGTCATGATAAACTGTGAGGCCTGGAAGTTTTGCCATCTATGAAATTCTAATTTTAGCTAAATCTAAAATTTTTAAAATATGTAGAATAAGTTATATTAATTTATGTTCTTTGTAATTTGAAGTTATTTAAATAGAACAATTATTACCAGAATGTATTTTTCATTTTTAAATATTCATGGATTATTTTTCATATAATCTCTAACCACTTTATACACTAAGTAATGTGTTAGTCATGTGACACCAACTGACAGATACAAATTGTGCAGGTAAGCAATTGATCTTAAAAATTTATTGAGCTGTTTGACATACTTGTGTAGAAACACAATAGAATATATACTCTAATATGTAAGAATTTTAAAATTTAATTTAATTTAATTTTTAAGTATATATTTTAAATGTTTATTTTGAGAGTGTGCACCTGTGCAGGGTGGGGGGAGGGGCAGAGAGAGGGAGAGAGAGAATCCCAAGCAGACTCCATGCTCCAAGCCTGATGTGGAGGTCAACCCCATGACTGTGAGATCATGACCTGAGCTGAAATCAAGAATCAGACACTTAACTGACTGAGACACCCAGGCAGTCCAGAATTTTTTATTTTTAAAGAAATGTTCCTTAGGTGGTTAACTTTGGAGAGATCTTTTTTTTTAGAATATGAAAACCATTATGCTGTGAAAGGAAGGAACATTTCTCATTTAGTAAAATTCGCATTTATATATATATATTAATCATTACCCAAGAAATGGTCAATTACCAGCCCTGTTCCTTCTCCCAGCTCATTAACTCTGAGCCTTATTTTTTTTCTGGATTCTCAATATTCATCACGTTCAAATCAACTTTATGCTGCTTTCCCTGGATCATTCTTTAATTTTAGCTTGAGCTTTTGAACTCTTCTTTCATACCTGGTATTAATTTTTTCCCCCAAAACGTAAATGCTGTTTGACTGAAAATATCAGTAATTGCAATTGAGCCAAACCCATTTTCCTCTGCAGGCTCTTCCTGCTCTAAATTTTAGTCAACAGTATCAGAGGCCCACTGCTTTCAGTGATCATTAAACTGGTTTTGTTTCCCTTAGAACTCTCATCAAGAGTGAGTATCACACTGGATTCCTACCTGAAAATTCCAGCTGTATTATGTATACCACATAAAGCAGGGCATCAACACCTCTTATGGATCCTCCCTGTTTTCCTTGGTTAAAAGCTATTTTTAAATTGTATCTGTGGGTAAAGTCAAGTGACATACAAAGGGTTTCTTAAAGATATAGAAACAGAACTTTAAAAACTTATCAACAACATTAAAAAGTTAAACCAATATGCAGTTTGTTAAATCAAGTGTATATTTAGAAATCAGTATTAATTCTGGGAGAATTAACTGTTCTTAAAAAATATTGTTGTCTTTATTTATGCTCTAGTGTCTCATTTGTAGTTGAATTACTGAGTGATAAAATTTACCAGAAGGTAATTTTTTTGGACAGGATTAAATTGTATCTCAGCGATCTGAGTAGATATTTATATATAACAGATGATTAGAGAATCCTATCTCTATTCTTTGTTCTGAAAAGAGGGAATATGTAAAGTGCAAGGATTCTATTATCCATTTCTGCATTTTCTACTTACTAACACTATTTGGACATTACCTTACTATTTCTTGACATTTTATTTTTTTTCTAGCCACCTCTAGGGGGCAACTTAACCTAAATTATCCTTTGGTTGAATGCTATAGACTACTGTACTAGAAAAATTCAGTCAAATGATATTACGCAGCTAGAATGATTATTATCTAATGAAGATTTGGTATAATTTGCTTCTGTTCATGATAAACTTGAATGTAGTCCTTATTCATTATTTCAGGCTCTCAAGATCAATAGGGGCATAAAACTGTGATGCTTGCGCAGAGGCAGAGAAGATGAAGACAGCATAGATGAACCTTATATAATGAATGCTGCCTTCTAAAGTTTTTTATCTGCTCTCAGGCCACAGCTGGGCACTTGGGAAGAAGCAAAGTAGAAATCAGAGGTGCACTATTTCACCTACCTATACCCTAGTTTTCTCGCTCAGTGTGCAAGGACTCCAGTTTACTTGTTCTTATTTTATTTTATTTTTTATATTAAATATAATTTATTGTCAAATTTGTTTCCATACAACACCCCAGTTTACTTGATCTTAAACAAGAAACATGGTTAGCACGTTCAACTTGACATCACCTTAATAAACACCTAGGAAATTTGGTCAAATTTTCCTTCATGGACTTGGTTCATTTCTTACCTAAATTATTATCTCAAGCCTTTGTATCTTATCATTTTTCTCATCGTAAGTGTCAAAGTTATCTTCCCTATTCTCTTGCTTTGAAACAGCAACCTACAAGGAAACTATTCCACTCTTCAATATTGTGTGCATGTATAGCTTGTTTAGATACAAGGTGGATTGTGATATATTCTGCCATGATTAGCTGGTTGAGACTGTAAAGTATGGACACATTCCTGTGGGTAAGATCTCTCATTGTTATAAAGGCAAATAGTGTATTCTCAATGGAGGACAGCACATGGAAGGCAAACCTACAGCAGGCAGGAGAGGGATTTTGAGATTTCAAGGACAGTGGATATCTAGGCATGAACTTTTTAAAGGGGGGGTGCTAGTGAGAAGGATCAACCCAATTAAAGGTGGCTTAGTTTTTTCTGGTTATTTTTGTTTGTTTGTTTTGGTTTAAAATTGTCTCTTTTAGGTAAATCATCAGACTGTCAGAGTCATTTCCTTTCCCCTCTTTCCTTTGCTAAGTTGGTGCCTGTGTATTTGATGAGCTTGTAAAGGTCAGTGTGATGGTTAATTTTATGTGTCAACTTGATTGGCTTAAGGGATTCCCAGATAGCTAGTAAAAATCATTTCTTGGCATGTCTGTGAGGCTGTTTCTAGGAGAGATTAGCATTTGATCCAATAGACTAAAGAGATCCACCCTCACCAATTACGGTCGGCATCATCCAATTTTTTGAAGGGCAAATTCCCTCTTTGAGCTGGGACATTCATCTTCCCTGCCCTCAGACACTGGAACTCCAGGCCTTTGGACTCTGGGTCTTATGCTAACAGCTCCCTGGTTTTAAGCCTTTGGACCAGGACTAAATTATACCACTCACTTTTCTGTTTTTTCAGTTTGTAGATGGCAGATTGTGGGACTTTTGGACCCCATAACTGTATGAGCCAATTTGTATACTAGATCTCCTGTCTATCTACCTATCTATCATCTATCTATCCTATTAGTTTTGTTTTTCTGAATAACTCTAATACAGTAAGGAAAGAAGAATTAGATCTATGCACAAAGATTTTGACATTCCTCTGGATCCTCACTGGCTTTTGGTTGTCTCTTGTCTGAAGTAGATTGTCTTTTGACCTCACTAATTTTGCTGGAGTAACTGGCCTCTGGTCTTTGTACACTAGCATCCATTCTTTATGACTTTGGATATTGCCAACTTACTCCTAAGCCCCAGCCTCTGCTTCTTCACTCATCTTTTAAATGGCTACAGGTTTGCTTACAGATGCAAGGACTTCTGGATCTTCTCCTACCACACCCAAGCCATATAAAACCAACACTATTACATCTGGGCATTTATCTAGACACTCTCCTCTGGACATGCTGTGCACTTTCTCCTTAGGCTTGATAGATATGGTGTGGTGCGGAATGTGGGGTTTTCTGATGGTCTTAGAGGCCCCCCCTCTAAGCCATTAGCTCCAAAGTCCTGGAATTCTACCCTATGACATTCTTCCATCTACGTATTATTTTTCTCTTGCTGCTTTTTAAGATTCTATCCTTGTCTTTAACTTTTTTTGAAACATTAACAGCTTTATTTAATTTAATGAGTAAATTCATTACAAGTTTTAACTCTACATTTAAAAGTAATAGAGTAAGGTGATGATATGTGCAAAATAAAGAACCCAACTCTTCATTGAAGTCTCAATTCTGCCATTGATGCCTTGGATAGCTAAGTTTCCAATATCTCATCTGTGAAATGGAAATACTAAATGTGTCAGACACATGGTATTGCTATGAGGCATAAATGAGTAATGCGGTCCCCTTAAGAGACTGTCTGGCCCATGGTCAATGCTCAATACATGCTGAGAAAATGATGATGAGTCAGAAGTTCATATCTTCAAAGACTGAGGGGAGATTCTAATAATAATAATAATAATAACAATATCATCACAAGTATATGATTACCTTAATTATTTTCTAAAGATACCAGTTTGAACATAAAACTGCTGTTCAAGCAAAACAAAATTTTAATGAATATCAAACATATCATTATCTGATTAGTTCTATATTAATGAAACTTTTGTGTAATCAGTTTATCAGATGATCTTTTTTAGTGGAGTTGGAGTTACAAAACAATTGTCAGAAAAGATCATCACAATGACTTAGAGAATTAAAAGTATAAGCAGTTCATTTGAAAAGTGGTTTAGAGTTACTTACTAAAATTATATATATATTATACATGTATATGTATTTTACATATATATGTACATAAATACATATATATATTACATAAATACATACATACATAATACATATGTATGTATACATATTTATGTATAATACATAAATTTATGTATATACATAATATATAATACATAACATTATGTGTAATACATAAATACATAAATACATACATATATATATATATGTATTTCCAAAGCTAGAGCCTTAGCCAGAAAAAATAAAAGTCTTCTGTAGCAGTAAAATTACCAGGAAATTGTTAAAACTGAAGTTCTAAGAAAAGGTTAATTTTATTAAAACTATCACTTAATAGGGGCTCCTGGGTGGATCAGTCGGTTGAGCGTCCGACGTCGGCTCAGGTCATGATCTCATGGCCCATGAGTTTGAGCCCTGCGTCGGGCTCTGTGCTAACAGCTCGGAGCCTGGAGCCTGCCTTGGATTCTGTGTCTCCTTTTCTCTCTTCACCTCCCCTGTTCACATTCTGTCTCTCTCTCTCAAAAATAAATAAATATTAAAAAAAATAAAATAAAAACCCTACCACTTAATAAGAAAGCATGTGTGGAAATTTCAGTTTATGTATATAATAAACTATTGTATGCTTCCAACTTATTCTTGATATATGAAGACTCTTTAACTCCATGCTATTTGGCATTGCATATCTATGACCTGTCTATTCTCAGTGACTTCTAGACCACAGGCTTCATGATC
Organism: Panthera uncia; assembly: GCF_023721935.1. Taxonomy (NCBI): domain Eukaryota; kingdom Metazoa; phylum Chordata; class Mammalia; order Carnivora; family Felidae; genus Panthera; species Panthera uncia. The sequence goes on from NW_026057580.1 coordinate 46,856,869, forward strand.
AGTAAGTCCTTGCTCTCTATTTTCATTTCTCTAGTGTAGAGACTGTCAAGGCTTGAGCATACTCACTCCATGATGTTTTAAAGCCCCTGATTGCTTTTAATTTTAATTGTGATTTGAATCTACTTACAATTGTACAGAATGAAAAATCAAAAGAACTCAATGGACTAGGATAATGTCTTTTGTTCCAGGAACCTTTTTATTAACATTAAAAAAATTAATTTAATTTAATTTAATGTTTTAAATTTAATTTATTTTTAGAATTTACATCCAAGTTAGTTAGCATGTAGTGCAATAATGATTTCAGGAATAGATTCCTTAATGCCCATTACCCATTTAGCCCATTCCCCCCTCCCACAACCCCTCCAGTAACCCTCTGTTCTCCATATTTAAAAGTCTCTTATGTTTTGTCCCCCTCCCTGTTTTTAAGTTATTTTTGCTTCCCTTCCCTTATGTTCATCTATTTTGTATCTTAAAGTCCTCATATGAGTGAAGTCATGATGTTTGTCTTTCTCTGACTAATTTCGCTTGTCATAATACCTTCTAGTTCCATCCACGTATTTGCAAATGGCAAGATTTCATTCTTTTTGATTGCTGAGTAATACTCCAATGTGTATTATATATATATACACACACACATATACATATACATACATATATATACACACATATACATATATATACATACATATATATATATATATATATATATAATACACAATATATCTCATTGTGGTTTTGATTTCTGTTTCCCTGATGATGAATGATTCCGAGTATCTTTTCATGTGTCTGTTTGCCATCTGGATGTCTTCTGCCCATTTCTTAACTGGGGTTTTTTGAGTGTTTGGTTTGATAAGTTCTTTATAGATTTTGGATATTAACCCTTTATCAGACAGATTGTTTGCAAATATATTCTCCCATTCTGTAGACTGCCTTTTAGTTTTGTTGTTTCCTTTGCTGTGCAGAAGCTTTTTATCTTGATGAAGTCCCAATAGTTCATGTTTGCTTTTGTTTCCCTTGCCTTTAATGACATGTCTAGTAAGAAGTTGCTGCAGCTGAGGTCAAAGAGGTTGCTACTTGTGCTCTCCTCTAGAATTTTGATGGTTTCCTGTTTCACATTTAGGTCTTGAAACAATTTGGCATTTATTTTTGCATATGGTGTACGAAAATGATCCAGTTTCATTCTCCTGCATATTGCCATCCAGTTTTCCCAACACCATTTGTTGAAGAGACTATCTTTTTTTCTATTTGATATTATTTTCTGCTTTGTTGAAGATGAGTTGACCATATAGTTGTGGGTCTACTTCTGGGTTCTGTATTCTGTTCCATTGATTTATGTGTCTGTATTTGTGCCAGTACCATACTGTCTTGATGACTATGGCTTTGTAATATGGCTTGAAATCTGGAATCATGATGCCTGCAGGTTTATTTTTATTTTTCAGAATTGCTTTGGCTATTTGGGGTCTTTTGTGGTTTCATCCACATTTTAGGATTGTTTGTTCTAGCTCTGTAAAAAATGCTGGTGGTATTTTGATAAGTATTGCCCTAAATGTGTAGATTGCTTTGTGTAGTATAAAGAAACTGATTTTTGGTTATTGATTTTTGTATTGTGTAACTTTATTGAATTTGTTGACTAGCTCTAACAGTTTTGGTGGAGTCTTTAGGATTTTATATATAATATCATATCATCTGCAAATAGTGTCATTTTAACTACTTTTTGATAATTCTGTATAAGATAATGCATATTTCAATTTTTACTTTGTAGTTAATAACAAATTTCATGTAATTAGTGAGTAGTAAATGAATATTAAGTTGCTAAGATTTAAGAAAATGTTGGCAAATTGCTTAAATGTTGGGATATGAAAAGACTAATTGGTTATATAAACAGCAAGGATAAAATCTGGCTAAATTCTAACTCCAAATCCACATATTGCTTGTTTTTGTGAAACGGCACTGCCAATGGATAATTAAGGTGCATTCCCTATGTTTGATAGGCTACTTTCAGGACTTTGGAAAAAACTGAAGAATATAATCAGTGCTTTCCAACAAAGCAATCTACAGCATTAGATTTCATACATCTAAGCATACATCCAGATGACATGTTGGATGACATTAGGATAAATTGTTGGACATTCAGATGATCAAGTGTAAATTTATCTTGAATTAATTCAACACCTGAAATCAATTCTTTAATACTGAGCTTCCCACCTATTTTCAGGCCAATATATCAATTTCCTATTGAAAGGAAATATTTGAAACTAAGTTCTTAAATTTGGCATGGTGTAATTTTAATTTCAAAATAGTAAAAATTGTTTTAAAATCAATTTTACTTAGACATTCTAACAAAAGTTAAACATGGAACTATTTTTGAGGAGCAGAGTATGTGCATTGACACAAACACCATCTGAAATCATTTGGAAATTCACTCTATGTAAAGAATTTAGAATGTTGTATTTAGGGATGTGTTTTTCATGGACTTATTGCATATGTTTACTTCACTGCAAATATGTATTCTGTGTGCTTAACTCTCGCCTTCTTAAGAAAGTGACTTCAGACTGTCAAATCAAAATTTTAATGAATTTGAGTGTTATTTTGCTAACTTTCGGGGGAGGATTGTCTGTGTGTGAGAAAGAAGGACAGATGAGGTAGGAAAGGGAAATATAAGAAGACACAGGGCTGGCAGGTGAAATAAAGGGGAACTCTTTGAAAAGTAGCTTTACTTCAAAGCTTCCAGAAACACTTTCAGATCCCTTGACCCAGGGGACTTCTAAGCCAGTATGATGAAGATTCGACTAAATTGCTTAAAAAAGATGAGGGAATTGATGGCTGTTAGTTTTTGAGAAAAGAAGATGTGGGGGGTTAAGGTGCAATAGAGGGAGTGAAATGATGACAAAAAAAATACTGTTTGTATAGTACCCCTTGGGGAAAAGATAGACAAAGAGATGAAGGCCTTGGGACTGCATTCTTATCTATCTGAATGAGTGTGGAAATAGTACCCAGGTCAGGGTGTCCTCGTGTTTTGCTGGGCTCTAAGATAGAATTATCCTGGGAGGATCCAAAACTCTAATTCTGTGCACTGAGGAGTTTTGGAGGTCTTTGCCATCTTTGCCATGAATAAAGCTTTTCACCTGTCTTTAAAAGAATTGATATATGTCAATAAAAGTTTCTTATTTATTTCCTACAAAAACTCTTCACATTTGTGCATCTCTGTAGTTGCAGCTACACTGAGAATTTGTGGTAAATTACCACCCTTTCACATGCTGAGTTCTAAAGTATAATCTACTTAAGAACATTGCTATTAGGTAATATCTCATGATGATTATAAACAAACCCCATGGGATATTATTTCATGTCTGCCAAAATGATTTCATGCTAGCAACAATGTTTAGAATCTCCCTTTCAAGTCTGCATTAGATATCAGGGAGAGTAAGTATGGTCTGTGCTAATTATTTTACCTATAAAAAAGAAAGCCCAAGTTTCTTCAATTAGCAGAGTCAATAGTTTGACCTTTAAGCTACTGGTTTAAGCTGGCAAATCACTAATACTCTTTGTAGTCTACTGTTTTTCTCTTTTCAAAGAAGGGGTAAAAAGGAGTTGGGAAAATTATGTAGACATTTGGAATGGATCATACCAATCCATATGCAAAGTAATATAATTAGGACTATCTGAAGAAAAACCGCTTTTTTTTCTATTTCTAATTTTAGCTTCTATACATTTTAATGCTTTTATGACATCATTTAGAAAATAAATATATATTCAAAAGCTGGCTTTTGACTTGTAGTTCTGCTGTAATAAAATTGTATTCTCTGATAGCTTTTAGAAGAAAATATTTATTCATAATTAAATGCAAAATACATATTTTCCTTTCCTTTCTAACGCTTGTAGAGGGGAGAGAATGAACTGGGGTGTGGTTGGGATATAAAGGGAAGGCAAACACTAATAGTTGCTGACCCAATAGCTATTCTTCCCCATAGGCTATGGTAGGCAGAATAATGCCCCACCTCCCCCAGGATGTCCCCTTCCCTAATTCTCAGGACCTGTGAATATACCTTTATGGTAAAAGGGACTTTGCAGATATAAGTTAAGAATTTTGAGAAGAGGGAATTATTGTGGAGTATCTGGATGGCCCCCCTGTAATCACAAGGTCTTTATAAGGGAAAGAGGGATGTAGGAGAGTCAGAGAAGGAGATATGATGATGGAAGAAGAGGTTGGATTAATGCAAGGAAGGGGCCATGAACCAAGAAATTCAGGAGGCCTCTAGAAGCTGGAAATTGCAAGGAAGTTCCCCCTTAGAGCCTCCAGAAGGAATGCAGCCTTTCCAAAACCTTGGTTTTGACTGAGAGACCCCTTTGGATTTCTGACTTTCAGAACTGTAAGAAAATATCTCACATACTAAATGTGAGATAATTAACTGCCATTATTACTTATGCCAGTATTACATATGGAATCCAACTTAACTGATAGATTTGGTATGTGTGATGTGATAGATATAGTGGTTAATGAAAAACTGAGTCAATATTTTCAATAAAGCTCTTCATATTTATCCTGTTTCTCATTCTGAAAAAATGGAGTTTACCAATAGACTGTTGAAGGGCACTGCATCAACTAGAAGAATATTTGCTTTAAAGGCAATTCTAGTGAAAGCACACATTTTTCCAGAAATTGGGAGAAAAATATGAACTATACCAATTTGTTGGCTTTGTTTGCAAGGTAACAAAATTAAAAACTAAATAGACAAACTCATTTTGATGGCAAAATAAAAACCTGGCTGACACAACACTGATTAGAGACCCAGGCAACTAAAGAAATAATGGAATATTATAATATGTGAAATACTTAATGTAGTTCAAACAAATTAGACTGCAAGGCATTACCAGCTTTGATAAATGGTCTTCTGGCCTTACCCTTCATGCTCTTCTCTAGAACTATTGTAGCAGATGAAAAATGAGTTATATTTAAATAATTTCAAGTCAAAGAAAAATAAGATTGTGCAGCAAAAATATTTAAATTATACCCTAAGATATGTAAAACTATTCATGAGGAAATTTAAAAATAATCTTTAATTAATAATACCCAAATCTCTTGATTTTCTTTGACTGAGAAAATACCTGAGTTTATAGCTATAACTGCAAATTTGAATTGATTTTTCTTCCCCCTTGATAAATAACTTGATGTGTATATCTAGTGAATAACAGACCCTCTAAAGTTAGGATTTTGACATTTTTTCTCCTCTTTCCTTTCTCTATGCATTTATGCAGTCTTCAACCCATTAGCATTTTTGGAAAAGAAAATGTCTAAAGCCTTTGGAACACTATGAGCTTCATCTCCCTATCTATGCTTAAACTCTAGTCCACAAACCCTTTATTCCTTTTCTTAGGTCATGTTGAAAGGGCCAGTTCATTTGAGTTCTTCCTGAGTTATTTCAACTAGGCATTACTTCTCACCTGCAAAAGTAAAAAAAGGGATAACTCACTGTTCCTAATTCCTTGGGAGTGACCTCAAGGTTACCTGAGGTTGTTTCCACACACTGTAGGTTTAGATCATATTAATTACTTCAATTTCCTTTGCATGGCTGTTTTCCCATGCCCTGGGCACTTCTTGAGAGAAATATCCGCATCTTTTATCCATGTAGATCATAAGCTTGGCCCAGTGCCTCAACATTGGTTGAAAAAAATATAGGAAAAATGAATGAATGTAGAAAGGGTATTTATCAGGGAAATAAATTTGACCTTACCATATATCTGCCTATAGAAACACATACCTGATACTACCTGTTCTCAGTTCTTGAACATAAGATTGGAACTTATGCAGAGTTTTGAAGTATGTTTTTCTCTTTTTTTTTTTTAAGTTTACTTATTTATTTTGAGAGAGGTAGAGAGAGAGTGTGTGTGAGCAGGGGAGGGGCAGAGAGAGAATCTCAAACAGACTCTGTGCTGTCAGCGCTCAGCGCAGAGCTCAACGTGGGGCTTTATCTCACAACCGTGAGACCATGACCTGAACTGAAATCAAGAATCAGACAATTAACTGACTGAGCCATCCAGGAGCTCCTTCTCTTGTGTTTTAATTATTAGAAAGTTATTATATGGAGTTTCAAAATTTGAGGTGGATAGCTGTTGTTGCCCAATTGCTGCTTTGTTCTACTAATTTTACCATGCATTATTAATAAGAATGCTTGACTAAAAGTTAAAAGTTCAACCATTTTTAAAAAATAAGAAAATTCATTATCTTTCAAAGCAGGAAGCTCAAACACAGTGCTTTTCAGGACTGATTAGTCCAATGGTTCATTGATGTCATCCAGAGTCTAGGTCTTCCCAGAATGCTGCTTTTTCACTTTCAGTGTGTAGACTTGCATTCCTCATAGGAGCAGCTGCAGTGATTCAGGATCTCATGTCCAGAGTAATAGTGTCTAGAGTTGGAAAAGGGGTGGGGGGCATCTCTTTTTAATATCATTCTATTTTTTAAAAAAAATACTTAAGTTGTATATGTTCATAGTTTGAAGAGATGAGTCCAGTTGTTTGACAACATTTGTTATGTAAATAATAGCAATCTCATCCCCACCATTGTTCCCTTTCCCCAAAGACTGCCACACTTTGATCTCTTTTAGCTGATTACTGTTTTAATCTTTTCTTTTCTTTTTTTTAATTTTGAGAAAGAGAGAGTGCAAGCAGGGGAGGGGCAAAGAGAGAGGGAGAATCTCAAGCAACCTGTGCACTGTCAGTGCAGAGCCCTACGTGGTGCTCGAACTCACAAAACTGAAATCATGACTTGATCTGAAATCAAGAGTTGGATGTTTAACCTATTGAACCTAAACTAGGAGCTAAAATAGGCGCTCCACTATTCTAATCTTTATCTCCATATCTCCAAATAACATGCTTATAGCACATACAGGCACCCTTGATTTTTCAGTTTATAGATATTATCTATTGATTTCTCAAAATGGAAAATGAAGCTTTAGCTCTCTTCCTCCCCACCCACCTCCCCAACCTCCAATCACTCCCTCCTTCTGTGTCTGGTATGAGGTTTCTTGTATAAGAGATCCTCCTTTGCCATTATCCTGGGAAATCCTTTTGCCTTTTTTTTTTTTTTAATTTGCTATTTACTACTTACTTTATCTCTTGGGATGTTCTTTCCTGTTTAGTGGAGTACTTCTAGTTAGTTTTCTGAGAAAGGGCACTGGGGAGATACATTTTTAAAACTTTGAATATCTTTATTCTACTTTACACTTTACACTTAAGTGCCAGTTTGATTAGATATAGAATTCTAGGTTGGAAATAATTTCCCTTGAGAATTTTGAAGACACGTCCTTCTGGCTTTTGGCTTCTAACTGTTGATCATAGGAAGCCATTGTTTTCTGACCCTTTGTAGATGGTCTTTTCTTCCCCTATCCCAGGGTCCTGAAATTTCATGATGATTTATTTTCTTTTCTTCTCTTTTCTTTTCTTTTCTTTTCTTCTCTTTTCTTTTCTCCTCTTTTCTTTCTTCTTTTTTTTAATGTGGTTCTATTTTCATCCATTGTGTTGGGTAGTTGGTGGGTCATTTCAATCTGTAAACTCACAGTTTTCAGTTGTGGCAGTTTTTCCTGTATTCTTCCTTTGATGGTTCACTCCCTTCCTTCTCTTTTTTCAGGGATTTTTATTATTTGGATGTTAAACCTCTTCTGCCATAATCAGCCTCCAAAATGGCTCCCAATGACACATGAGTCTTGGTATTCATGTTTTTTTGCAGTCCCCTCTGACACTGAGTAGGCAAATATATGTATCCAAAAGGATACTGTGAAAATGTTGAAGTATGACTTCTGAGATTAGGTTATAAAAGACATTGTAACTTCCACTTTGCTCCCTCCAGAATCATTTGCCAGGGGAAGCTGATTGTCATGGAAGGATACTCAAGTAGCCTGTGGAGAGATACTCATGGTAAGGAGCTGAAGCCCCTTTCTGACAGTTAATACTAGCTTGCTACATTGCCACATTGAAAACACATCCTTTAGCCAGCGCAGTCAAGCCTCAGGATGATTGAACCTTAGTTGGTATCCTAACTGCAAACTCATGAGACCTTGAACTAGGGCCACTCAATTAAGCCCCACATGGTTTTCTGACCCATAGAAGCTGTATGTAATAGTAAACATTTGTAGTTTTAAGCTGGAATAGTTTGTTTTGGCATAGTTTGTTATGCAGCAATAGATCATTAATGTGATCTTGTTCAACTTTTAAATTTTCTTATCTAATGCTGGCTGTCAGCTTGGGACCTCAGCTGGTTCCCATGTGGTCTCTCTCTGTGGACTAGTGGAGAGCTTCCTCACAGAATGTTAGCCAGGCCTCAGAAGTAATGCTGCATTACTTTTGTCACATTTCAGTCATTGAGGCAGTAACAAAGTCCTGCCCAGATTTAAGGACAGTGGCAAGGTCTGAGAGAGCATGTGAGACTGGAAATGTTGCTGTGGCCATTTTTGAAAACACAGCTTGCCGGTACTGAAGTGTCTATACTGAAATATTCTGAAGAAATAGAGAAGGTGGGGGAGACAATTTATAAACAAATTCTTTCAAACCAGTGTAATAGGTGCTTTAATAAAGATAGAAATATTGAAGAATGGGGGCCTAGACAAGGGAGCAAATAGTTTATCTAGGGAGTTGGAAAAATTTCATAGAAGAGGAACAAATGAATGGATTTTGAAGGTTGAGAATAACTTACATATTTGGAGAAGGGTATTTCAGAGAGAAGGGGGTATCTAAAACTGTGAAGGACATTAACACATAAAAAAAATACGTTGAGATTAGAAAGGAAGTGTAAGTTTTATGTAGACAATAAGAGAATACCAAATGATTTTAAGCAGAGGAATCATATCAATAGATCTCACTTAAACAAGATAAATACTGGGGATTGGGTGGTGTGTAGACTGAATGACATTTAGGAGATGTGATGGTGAGTTGCAACAATGGGGAGGAATCAGGAGGAAACGGGTGTGGGGCTTAAAGGAAGAATCCATCACTTAATATCTAAAATAAAGAGCTGAATGTATTGCTTGTTAAAGAATTTGCTATACTTGTACTAAAGAGTTTCCCTGAGCAAACTGCTTTTAGGAAGCATGGGTGTTGTGCATTTGTGAACTTCCATTGGCAGGAATTTTAGGGGTTGGTTGTCTGTTAGCCATGGAAACAGTTACTAGGGTGAGTATGTTGTTGATTGGTGACTGTGGGAAGCTGTCACTGAACACTCAGCATCTGGAAGTGTAGTTTCCCAAGTGAAGTAGTCATTCACTGATCGGGATATGTTTAAAACTGTTTCTGATGATTACCTCTTCCTTTGCCCAAAAATACAATCTATCTTTAACTTTCTTGAATTGAGAGAATAGGAACATTTATTTTTAGGGGTTAAAATAGAAGAAATCAAGATCACCTTTAACTTTTGCTTGATGGAAAGAAGAAACAGAAGGAGGAGGAACGAGTGTGGGATACAAGTGGGAAAGGGGCAGAGTAAACAGCAAGATGTTATGATTTGGATGTGTTAACATGTATGTGGGACATCCAGTAATAGTTGGAGATGAGGAGAACTTGAGAAAATGGTTAGTCTTTAGGAGTCATCAGCAAATGGGAGGGTGTGGAAACCATGGATGAAATAAAGTGGCTCAGGCAAAGCTTGTGGAGTAAATGTAGAAGTTACCCTGTGATGAAACAGAGAAGTGCTTGTGAATAGTAGAAGATCCAGGAGATGGTAATTGGAGAAAACAGAGGAGGAAAGAGTTTCAGTAAGACTGAGTTGTCAATAGCAGGGAGTTTATGTATAAAAAAAAGCTAAAGAGGCCGTTGTTTTCAGCCAGAGCCATTTCAGTATAATTACATGTCTGAAAATCAGATTTAAGGGTTCCTAAACATTTTGGCTGCAACTTCTGATATAATGCTTCAAATTTTATTCATGTATCTTAGGTATTCATGAATCTTATCAATGTTTTTATGTTAGGAATATCTAACTCAATAACTACTAAGCATTTATTATCTGACTACTTGGTGAATTTTTAGCTTGAAACAGTTACTGAACTTCCTGACAGATCACATCAAGTCATTATAACACATGCATTTTAGCAATGGGAAGTTTAATTTTATGCCATAATTAACTTGATAAGCAAAGATGGACTTTTAGATTTTGTTAATAGCTGATCTGTCTCCCTCCCTCTCCATTTGCCCCTTCCCTGCTTGTGTGCACTCTCTTTCAAAATAAATAAATACACTTAAAAAAATTATTTCTAAACCATACATGTTAACATATAAGCCAAATTAAAATAACTATTAAATGACTAACGTGGGCGCTTGGGTGGCTCAGTTAGTTGAGTGCCGACTTTGGCTCAGGTCATGATCTCGCAGTTTATGGGTTCCAGCCCTGCGTTGGGCTCTCTTCTGACAGCTCAGAGCCTGGAGGCTTCTTTCTGATTCTGTGTCTCCCTCTGTCTCTGCCCCTGCCACGCTCATGCTCTGTGTCTCTCTCTCTCTCTCAAAAATAAAAAAAAAAATTAAAAAAAATTTTTTTAAATGACTAACCTTATCCCTTAACAGGCAGAATTTTATCATATTTGGTGTCATATTATTAATATTGAACTATTGAACACTTTAATTATACTTCCTTATTATACTTATTTCCGTATGAAATGCCTATCTTAATTCCTGACTTCATTATGCTTTTTACATAGCAAACATATTTTTTAAGTTTATTTATTTATTTTGAGAGAGAGAGAGAGAGAGAGAGAGAGAGAGAGCAAGTGGGGGAGGGGTAGAGAGAGAGAGAGAGGGAGAGAGAGAATCGAGAGAATCCCAAGCAAGAGAGAGAGAATCCCAAGCAGGCTCCACACTATCAATGCAGAGCCCAAAGTGGGGCTCAATCTCACGAACCCTAAGATTATGACCTGAGCTGAAATCAAGAGTCAGAGGCTTAACTGACTGAGCCATCCAGGCACCCAGCATATCTTTAATTTTATATTCTGTGGCCTTTCAGAACATCTGAATCCTCAGAAGTTGCTCGATAAATACTTTTCAATTGATAATCAGTCTCATAAAGAGCAGTTTGACAATGAATGCCTGGCCATGTTCTTGTTTTCATTTGCTCTTATCCAATATTTTTTTCTGGTTAAATGTGACTTCTTTACACTGGGATCATTTCCTGCCACTCACCTCACTTAGGAACTCTAAGGAAATAACTTCTTGACATTGAGCATGATCTTTGTAATGGGTATTCTTTTTTCTCCTCTCTCAAACTTTTTTTGCTTTAGCATAAAATGAAAGGGTTTTCTTATACTTTTGTCTTTTTGGAAAATTTTGGGGGAGTATCATCCTTCATTTTTTCTATATCCTGGGTTGCTCCACCTCTTACAGGGAGTAATTAATCTGGTGAAATTGGAGGGCCTGTTAATAACTGAAATTCAATGCATTAGAAGGTGGGCCTGGAGGGTCTTTGGAAGGCTCTTTCTTCCTCTTGTGAGGTGACTGCAACTTCCAGGTAGCTGGGAATGGTGCTGCTCTGTACTCTCAAGTCTTCCCATGAAGTTTTAAAATATGAACTTGAGGTATTAGAGCCCTTTATGTGAGTGTAGGCCCACAGTGGATTAATTGCTACCTTATTTGTCAAATATAAGATGCTGTTAATTGCAAAATGCTTCATTATTTTATGTGCCACTAAGAAAAGAAATGTTGCCAGTCAAACCATGGTATGATGTTCTGTTACTTAGAATGTTTATTTTGTGCTTGTTGCAAGGATCTTTTAGACATACGTAGCATGGATTTTTCTCATAGTCATTCACTGTATAATTAGAAAAATATGAGGAAAGTAAATTGATTAAATTATTCCATAAATTTATTCACATTAAAAGTTGGACAGTTTGAGTCATATTTCAGCTGGGTTCTCAGTGCCTGTGATTTGCCACACACTTTTCCTTTGTGCCAACAGCAATGGTGACCCAAAATTTCTTGCAGATTTTACTCGTATCATCAAGATCCTCTTCTAAGCCTCTGATACACTTTCTGCAAACACTGATATGCAAGAGTTGTGGCTGACCAACTGCAATTCCAGAACACATCCTCATTTCAGATTTGTAAAAATATGAAAAAAATGTGACTCTAAAAATGGATGAAATATGGTATTTCTGCTGTGCCCACACAGTCTTCTCACTTCCCAGTACCTAACACTCTATTAAGAAAATATAGTTAGGAAATCACTGTTTAGCCAATAGATTTTCAGTCTTGATTCTAGACTGAATCAAGGGTAGTTCACACTAATCAGTGATTTCAGGTGTTGGAATAGTTGCTAAAGTATGGTTTTAGCTGTAGACTGAAGGAACAGCAAAGCAGGCTGGGTGATGATTTGAGGTGATGTGACCAGGGTCATGTGGTTCTCATGATGAGGCACTCCATAGGTCAATACTCTATCATATTGGCTCCTCCAGGAACACCATGTCTGAAATTGGTATTTAGCCAATGAATTTATTTATTTATTTTTTAAATTTAACTTTATTTTTTAATTTTTAAAATTTACATCCAAATTAGTATATAGTGAAGCAATGATTTCAGTAGATTCCTTAATGCCCCTTACCCATTTAGCCCATCCCCCCTCCCATAACCTCTCCAGTAAACCTCAGTTTGTTCTCCATATTTATGAGTCTCTTTTGTTTTGTCCACCTCCCTGGTTTTATATTATTTTTGTTCCCCTTCCTTTATATTCATCTATTTTGTCTCTTAAAGTCCTCATATGAGTGAAGTCAGATGATTTTTGTCTTTCTCTGACTAACTCCACTTAGCATAATACCCTCTAGTTCCAACCACATAGTTGCAAATGGCAAGATTTCATTCTTTTTGATTGCTGAGTAATACTCCATTATATATATATACCACATCTTCTTTATCCATTCATCCATCGATGGACATTTGGGCTCTTTCCATATTTTGGCCATTGTTGATAGTGCTGCTATAAACATGGGGGTGCATGTGTTCCTTCAAAACAGCACACCTGTATCCCGTGGGTAAGTGCCTTGTAGTGCAATTGCTGAGTTGTAGGGTAGTTCTATTTTTAGTTTTTTGAGAAACCTCGATACTGTTTTCCAGAATGGCTGCACCAGCTTGCATTCCCACCAACAATGCAAAAGAGATCCCCTTTCCCTGCATCCTCACCAACATCTGTTGTTGCCTGAGTTGTTAATGTTAGCCATTCTGACAAGTGTAAGGTGGTATCTCATTGTGGTTTTGAATTGTATTTCCTGGATGATGAGTGATGTTGAGCATTTTTTCATGTATCAGTTGGCCATGTGGATGTCTTCTTTGGAGAAGTGTCTATTCATGTCTTTTGCCCATTTCTTCACTGGATTATTTGTTTTTCATGTGTGGAGTTTGATGAGTTCTTTATAGATTTTGGATACTAACCCTTTATCTGATATGTCATTTGCAAGTATCTTCTCCCATTCTGTCAGTTGCCTTTTAGTTTTGCTGATTGTTTCCTTCACTTTGCAGAAGCTTTTTATTTTGATGAGGTCCCAATAGTTCATTTTTGCTTTTGTTTCCCTTGCCTCCAGAGACATGTTGAGTAAGAAGTTTCTGTGGGCAAGATCAAAGAGGTTTTTGCATGCTTTCTCCTCAAGGATTTTGATGGCTTCTGTCTTACATTGAGGTCTTTCATCCACTTTGAGTTTATTTTTGTGTATGGTATAAGAAAGTGGTCCATGTTCATTCTTTTGCATGTCGCTGTCCAGTTTTCCCAGCACCACTTGCTGAAGAGACTGTCTTTATTCCATTGGATATTCTTTCCTGCTTAGTCAAAGATTAGTTGCCTATACGTTTGTGGGTACACTTCTGGGTTCTCTATTCTGTTCCATTGATCTGAGTGTCTGTTCTTATGCCAGTACCATACTGTCTTAATGATTACAGCTTTGTAGTGTAGCTTGAAGTCTGGGATTGTGATGCCTCCTGCTTTGGTTTTCTTTTTCAAGATTGCTTTGGCTATTCGGGGTGTTTTCTGGTTCCATACAAATGTTAGGATTGTTTGTTCTAGCTCTGTGAAGAATGCTGGTGTTACTTTGATAGGGATTGCGTTGAAAAGTAGATTGCTTTGGGTAGTAACAACATTTTAACAATGTTTGTCCTTCCTATCCAGGAGCATGCAATCTCTTTCCATTTCTTTGTGTCTCCTTCAATTTCTTTCATCAGCTTTCTATAGTTTTCAGTGTATAGATTTTTTACTTCTTTGGTTAGATTTATTCCTAGGTATTTTATGGTTTTTGGTGCAACTGTAAATGGGACTGATTCCTTGATTTCTCTTTCTGTTGCTTCATTGTTGGTGTATAGAAATGCAACTGATTTCTGTGCATTGATTTTATATCTTGCAACTTTGCTGAATTCATGAATCAGTTCTAGCAGTTTTTTGGTGGAATGTTTTGGGTTTTCTATATAGAGTATCCTGTCATCTGCAAAGAGTGAAAGTTTGACCTTGTCCTGGCTGATTTGTATGCCTTTTATTTCTTTGTGTTGTCTGATTGCAGAGGCTAAGATTTCCAATACTATGTTGAATAACAGTGGTGAGAGTGGACATCCCTGTCTTGTTCCTGACCTTAGGGAGAAAGCTGTCAGTTTTTCCCCATTGAGGATGATGTTAGCATTGGGTCACTCATATATGGCTTTTATCATCTCAAGGTATGATCCTTCTATCCCTACTTTCTTGAGGGTTTGTATCAAGAAAGGATGCTGTATTTTGTCAAATGCTTTCTCTGCATCTATTGAGAGGATCATATGGTTCTTGTCCTTTCTTTTATTGATATGATGAATCACGTTAATTGTTTTGCAGATATTGAACCAGCCCTGCATCCCAGGTATAAATCCCTCTTGGTTGTGGTGAATAATTTTTTTAATGTATTGTTGGATCTGGTTGGCTAATATCTTGTTGAGGATTTTTGCATCCATGTTCATCAGGGAAATTGGTCTATAGTTCTCGTTTTTAGTGGGGTCTCTGGCTGGTTTTGGAATCAAGGTAATGCTGGCCTCATAGAAAGAGTTTGGAAGTTTTCCTTCCATTTCTATCTTTTGGAACAGTTTCAAGAGAATAGGTGTTAACTCTTCCTTAAATGTTTGGTAGAATTCCCCTGGAAAGCCATCTGGCCCTGGACTCTTGTTTTTTGGCAGATTTTTGATTACTAATTCGATTTCCTTACTGGTTATGTGTCTGTTCAAATTTTCTATTTCTTCCTGTTTCAGTTTTGGTAGTGTATATGTTTCTAGGAATTTGCCCGTTTCTTCCAGATTGCCCATTTTATTGGCATATAATTGCTCATAATATTCTCTTATTATTGTTTTTATTTCTGTTGTGTTGTTTGTGATTTCTCCTCTTTCATTCTTGATTTTACTTATTTGGGTCCTTTTCTTTTTCTTCTTGATCAAACTGGCTAGTGGTTTATCAATTTTGTTAATTCTTCCAAAGAACCAGCTTCTGGTTTCATTGATGTGTTCTACTGTTTTTTTGGTTTTGATAGCATAAATTTGTGCTCTAATCTTTATTATTTCCTGTCTTCTGCTGGTTTTTGGTTTTATTTGCTATTCTTTTTCCAGCTCTTTAAGGTGTAAGGTTAGGTTGTGTATCTGAGATCTTTCTTCCTTCTTTAGGAAGGCCTGGATTGCTATATACTTTCCTCTTATGACCACCTTTGCTGCGTCCCAGAGGTTTTGGGTTGTGGTGCTATCATTTTCATTGACTTCCATATACTTTTAAATTTCTTCTTTAACTGCCCGGTTTGCCCATTCATTCTTTAGTAGGATGTTCTTCAGTCTCCAAGTATTTGTTACCTTTCCAAAATTTTTTTTTGTGGTTGTTTTTGAGTTTCATAGCATTGTGATCTGAAAATATGCACTGTATGATCTCGATCTTTTTGTACTTACTTAGGGCTGATTTGTGTCCCAGTATGTGGTCTATTCTGGAGAACATTCCATGTGCACTGGAGAAGAATGTATGTTCCGGTGCTTTAAGATGAAATGTTCTGAATATATCTGTTAAGTCCATCTGCTCCAGTGTGCCATTCAAAGCCATTGTTTCCTTGTTGATTTTTTGATTAGATGACCTGTCCATTGCTGTGAGTGGGGTGTTGAAGTCTCATACTATTATGCTATTACTATGGATGAGTTTCTTTATGTTTGTGATTAATTGATTTATATATTTGGGTGCTTGCACATTTGGCGCATAAATGTTTACAAGTGTTAGGTCTTCTTGGTGGATAGACCCGTTAATTATGATATAATGCCTTTCTGCATCTCTTGATACAGTCTTTATTTTAAAGTCTAGATCGTCTGATATAAGTATGGCTACTTGGGCTTTCTTTCGTTGACCATTAGCATGATAGATGGTTCTCCATCCTCTTATTTTCTTTTTTTTTTTTTTAATTTTTTTTTCAACGTTTATTTATTTTTGAGACAGAGCATGAATGGGGGAGGGTCAGAGAAAGGGAGACACAGAATCCGAAACAGGCTCCAGGCTCCAAGCTGTAAGCACAGAGCCCGATGTGGGGCTTGAACTCACGGACCGTGAGATCATGACCTGAGCTGAAGTCAGCTGCTTAACCGACTGAGCCACCCAGGCGCCCGACCATCCTCTTATTTTCAATCTGAAGGTGTCTTTAGGTCTAAAGTGGGTCTCTTGTAAAGAGCATATAGATGGATCTTGTTTTCTTATCCATTCTGTTACCCTATGTCTTTTGATTGGCACATTGAGTCCTTTGATGTTTATAGTGAGTACTGAAAGATATGAATTTATTGCCATTATGTGGCTTGTAGAGTTGGAGTTTCTGGTAGTGTTCTCTGGTCCTTTCTAATCTCTTGCTGCTTTTGGTATTTATTTATTTGTATATATGTATTTTCATCTTTTCTCCCCTCAGAGAGTCCACCTTAAAATTTCTTGCAGGGCTGGTTTAGTGGTCACCAACTCCTTTAATTTTTGTTTGTCTGGGAAACTTTTTATCTCTCCTTCTATTTTGAATGACAGCTTTGCTGGATAAAGAATTCTTGGCTGCATATTTTTCTGATTCATCACCCTGGATATATCCTGCCACTCCTTTCTGGCCTGCCAAGTTTCTGTGTGTGGGTCTGCTGCAAACCTGATTTGTCTTCCCTTGTAGGTTAGGGACTTTTTTCCCTTGCTGCTTTGATAATTCTCTCCTTGCCTGAGTATTTTGTGAATTTGACTGTGATATGCCTTGTTGATGGTCAGTTTTGTTGAATCTAATGGGGGTCCTCTGTGCTTCCTGGATTTTGATGTCTGTGTTTTTCCCCAGGTTAGGAAAGTTTTCTGCTATGATTTGCTCACATAACCCTTCTACCCTATTTCTCTCTCTTCCTCTTCTAGGACCTCTATGATTCTGGTGTTGTTCCTTTTTAATGAGTCACTGATTTCTCTAATTCTGAAATTGTGCTCTTTTGCCTTAATCACCTTCTTTTTTTCTGCTACATTATTCTCTATAAGTTTGTCCTCTATATTGCTGATTCTCTGTTCTGCCTCGTACATCTTGCCGCTGTTGCATCAATCTGTGATTGCAGGTCAGTTATAGGATTTTTTAATTTCATTCTGGCTATTTTTTACTTCTTTTATCTCTGCAGAAAGGGATTCTAATCTATTTTCGACTCTAGCTAGTATTCTTATAGTGATTCTAAATCTGGTTCAGACATCTTGCTTGTGTCTGTGTTGGTTAAATCCCTGGCTGTTGTTTCTTCATGCTCTTTCTTTTGGGGCGAATTCCTTTGTTTCTTCATTTTGAAGGGAGAAAAGGAATTAATGAGGTAGAAAATTTGAAATTTAAAATGTTAAAATTAAAAAATATTAAAATTAAAAATTAAAAACACACACAAAAAAATCGAATAGATGATGCTAGATCAATAGGTGTGTTTTGGTCTGGGTGTAGAAAGTGGTTTGACAGATTAGAGAAACAAACAACAAGGAAAAAAAAAAGAAATCATTGAGAATTTGAAAAAATGAGTACACTAAAGTAGACTAAAATACACAAAAGTAGAGAATATAGTAGAAAAAACTTATGGAAAATATTTTTAATAAAAATTAAAAAGAAATATGAATTTTTTCATTTTCTGTATTTAAGAAAAAAGAAACAAAAAAGAGAAAAAAGATTAAAAAAAGAAAAAAGAAAAGACAAAAAAAAGAAATTGCTTGAGAATTTGAAAAAGTGAATACACTGTAGTAGACTGAAATAAAATGATGGGAGTAAGATAGAATTTGGAAAAATTTACATAAAAGCAAAAAATATATAATAAAAATTAAAAATATTTAAAAAAGAAATTGAAAGTAAAAATGAAGTTTTTCTGCATTCAAGAAAAAGAAATGAAAAAGAGAAAAAATAAAAAGAAAGAAAAAAAGGAAATTGTTTGAAAATTTGAAAGAGTACACTGAAGTAGACTAAAATAAAATGATGGAAGTAAAGTAGAATTTGAAAAAATTTTCACAGAAGTAAAAAATATAGCAATAAAAATTAAAGACAGATATTTTTAATAAAAATTGAAAATAAAATGAGTTTTTTCTTTTTCTGTATTCAAGAAAAATAAAAGAATTGTAAAAGAGAAAAAGGAGAAAGAGAGAGAAAGAAAAATTGAATAGATGAACCTGCTAACAGATTGAAGTAGGACTGAAATTGCTTCGTTTTCCCTTAGAGGCCACTCCATGTAGCTCTTTATAGTCCTTAAATTAAGCCAGCGGTGAGGTTTGTGTATTTGAAGAGCGAAGTTGGCCCATTTGGGCAGGGTTTGCTGTAACGGCTCCGCTCTCCCCTAGATGGTGCTGCTAGCCTACTGGGGTGGATTGTTGCCGTGCTCGTCAGTGCTCATGCATGGGAGCAGGAGTGGTGAAAAATGGCGCCACCCAGCCACTCAGTCTTTTCTTCTGGATCAGCAATCGCGCACCGTTCCTCCGTCTTCAGCTCCCATCCACTCCCCACTTTTCCACTGTCCATGACCAGGCCCCAGGCAGTACCTCTCTCCCAAGTTTTGTCTCAGATATGGCTGTTTTCCCCAGCCCGGTACTTCTGAAGGACTGCAGCTTTGACCTGCTCCGCCCCTCTGCGGGAGGGTCTCACCGAGCAGTGGCCGAATGAGCAATGGTCAAATGTCGGCTGCACTCAGGAATGCCCCCTGGACCCTGCTGTTGCTGGTGCCCCGAAACTGTGGCCAGGTACCAGCCCGCCCCCCAAAACAGTGTGAGACAGTGTAGCCTCAGTGGTTCAGGGACCATGGAAAATTGCAACACACATCTGGCACCAGGCTTCACCCTCAAAAATCTTGCCCCAGCACCAGCAAATATGGCTGCCTTCCAGGGTCTGCTGGAACGAGGTGGCTTCAACAGTCATTACTAAATGTCTTTTCAGCAGTGGAACCACTTTTCCCCATGTGGCCCGAGAACCTCCGGGACCCTACTCTGTTCCTGGGGATTCACCTTTCCCACCAGAGCACCACCAGGTATCAAGCTGTGGAGTTGCAGCCTTTGCGCTCCCCTTGTTTACAATCTTAATGGAATTTAAACCCTCTCCTTTCTCCTTTCTCCCTTTTTCGTTTACTCCCTGTGGCTGTTTCAAATTTTCCACTTTATCTCCAGCTGCTTTTGGGGAGGGGTGCTTTTCCCATATGCTCCCCCCCTCCCCAGTCTCCGTCCTCTCTCTGCCCACAAAAGGGGTTCCCTACTTTTTGGGGCTTCTTGCTCCCCAAGTTCAGCTCTTCGTGTTGTGTACCTGCTGAATTCTGTAGTTCAGGTTGTGCAGATTGTTGTGTTAATCTTCCAATCGGTTTTCTAGGTGTGTAGGATGGTTTAATGTTGGTCTGGCTGTACTTGATGGATGCGAGACACACAAAAAGCTTCCATTCTGTTCCGCCATCTTGGCTCCTTAGCCAATGAATTTAGGTAGAATGTGATTTGTATTGCTGGAAGATGCCTTAAAATAATCTAATCAAACTTTTTCATTTTAGATATGAAGAACCCAGTTCTGGAGAATTTAAGTTCTTTGCATAAAATAACATTGTTACCGAGAGGCACAAATGGGAGCTCCAACTGCTTTTTGTGAATTGCCCTGCATTCAGCTCTATTTGTAACTAAGACTTTATCTTTCAGATGTATGTTTGTTTTGAAAATTCATAGCAGAGGAGATTAAGAAACACCTAGGTTTTCATTTGTTTAATGAGTATTTCTGTGAAAATCACAAAGTAACTGATTTTCCAAGAAATGGTATAGTGCAGTCTGAAGAAATGACCTCAACAAAACCATATTTGATTGAGATGAATATTTGGAATCTTTGATGAATTAGTAAGCTGGGAGGAAAGAAATTGGGAAAATAGTCTCTTACTTTTTCTATGATACCCTCATGTAAACTCCTTGCCTCATTTTTAGTTCTGTATCCTCAAACAAACTCCTAGTCAGAGATAACAGTATTTTGTGACAAACTAATGAGTTCTGGGCAGCTGTAAGCCCTTGTCTTAAAAAAAAGGTCTCCATCACTTCTGTGGGCTAGGATACTATCTTGTATCAGCTCTAGGATTTATTAAAGTAAATTCCAGAGGGGATCCTTTTTTTACACTGTAGATTTAATTCTTTCCTAGAGCTTCCCAAGGTGGGTTTAGACTCATTTGGTTGAAGTAATAAACTCTTTCAACTACTTTAAGTAAGAAAGGATACAAAGTGCCTTATGGATCAGAAGAGTGATGCTATACTCCATTCTTAGGATGGAACCTAAAATTAAGAACCCCAAGAACTTACTTTCCCTGCTCTTCTCTGCCCGACTACCTCATTCTTCTCTCTTGTTGCTGACTGACTTCCTCTGCTTCTCTGGTCCAAATGAAAAACAAAAATATGACTGCTGACAGCACATAAATAGATATTACATTTCAAGTCTTCTGCCTCTAAAAAGCAGCTGCTTTTCTTTCTACAACTTCAAGTTGTTGGGGATAGGGCCTGTATCGGTCACACTTAGGCTCAGTTGCCCAGTCATGGTCCAATCAATAAGGCTAAGGGAGAAATGTGTTACTTAAAATGGATTCTGGGTCTCTACAACTGCATGTTGAGAGAAAGGTATTTACAAGAGGAGGGGAAATCATTGCAAACTGAGCAGTCAAATAAGCTGATGAATATTCTGAGGCTATTTATACTTCTGTCTCTCAACTTGCAGGCAGAGCACTGCAATTGCCCAGCAAGACTGGAGTGATTCATGCACTCTAGTTGAATGTCAGGAGCATCTAGCACTGAAAGAGGACCAAGAGGACATTAAGGGAGAGGAAATCCAATTCCTTGAGGTTCCTACAGGTCTCATAAAGACCCATAAAATAATTCTTGGCAATACTGGACACTGTTAATAACATCTATCTTCTTGACATGTTCTCTTTTATTAGTTTTCATGATACCATATTCTGTTTTTATCTTCAAAGTTAGTAACAACCGGTAACATTTACTTATTTCTTTCTCTGTGTTAGACAATGTACTAGATATTTACATGAATATTTAAATGAAATATTTATCATCCAATTTAACCCTTAGAATACTTTATAAGCTAGAGACTATCATTTTTTCCCCCATTTAATAGATGAGGACACCGAAGCTTAGGAGGTGAGCAGCTTTCTTGTGCTTTAAATATTTATTTTTCTGTGGACTCTATTTTGTCCCCTATATGTGCTTCTCTGAGGATACCACCCCTTCTCATGGCTTTAGTTAGTGTCTATATGCTTTCACTTCCATAATCTCCCATCTTTGGTCTAGACTTCTCCTCTTAGCTCAACACCTATATACCTAACTTCTTACTGGACATTACCATTTTGGAATGCTCAAAGTCACCTGAAATTCAATATAACCACTCCTAAATTCATGATCTTATCTCACTAAGCGGTTCATCCTCCATTTTGAGCTCATTGTTTTAGGATGGAAACTGGTGAATCATTCTTGATTTTTCTCCCACATTCACTTCAGTCAGGCACCAATTTCCATAAATTCTGCCCATTATAAATATTTTGGTCTTCATTGCCTCATCCTAGTCCATGACACAATTATTTCTTTCCTGGACTACTTTAATAACTTCTTAGCTGACTCTGGTTAATTTTTCATCCAACTTTCAGAGTAATCTTAATAAAATACAAGTCTGATAATGCTATCATCCTACTTGAAACTGTTTAGTGACTTTTCATTCCTCTTAAACAATTCAAACTCATTAGCATGGTATGTCAAAGCAAATAGCTATCTACCAGAGATTCATGATACTCTTTCCTAATATAGAGTTATTGATGAGAGGAGGCTATTTAAGGACTACATTTCTGGGCCCCCTTGTAGTGAAGCATGGCTATGAAATGTGAAAGAGAGTTATGTGTTCCCCTCCCAGCTCCAGTTCATAGGAAACTTCTCATGTGGTTGTATAATCTATCCTAATTTCTGGCCTGGACTCTTAAGTCCCAGGGATGGACTCAGAGGAAGCATGATTTTTTGGAACATGGTGAGGAATGCCCCCACCAACCAGGAACAACTACATGGGACTATTCAGTGAGCAACAAGATTTAACTTTTATTGTGCTAAGCCATTAAAATTTGGGGTTTGTATATCATAGCATTGGAGTTATCTTAACTAATACAAATGGCTTACAAGACTCTATGTAATCCAGCTTTTGGGACTTTATCTCTCCCCACTCTTCCTCACACCCTACACTTCAGTCATACCTAAGTTCTTTCATAATTACTTTTTCTGTCTTCTAGCACATGGTTCCTCCTGACTAGCATGCTATCTTTTTCTCTTCTCCCACTCCCATGGCTAAATTGTACTCATGTTTAGAGTCCACTGAAGGGCATTTTCTGTCCTGATTGTGGCAGTCCCCTCTGCCTTGTCCTTGTATAGCTCTCTGTGCTTTCCCTGTTACAATACCCATCGTGTTTATTGTTCATGATTTCTTTGTCTGCTTCCTCTAGACTGTAAGCTTCTTGAGGTCAGGGATCATGTCTATCTTATTCAATGTTTTGTCTCTAGCAACAAACACAGTCTTTGGAATATAGTTGGTACACATTAAATATTTAATGGATGAATGAATGGATGAAAGGATCATCCTGAACTTCCACTCCTGTAGCCTTTATGCTAGTAAAAGTAGGTTGGAGCACATTTGTAGGTTTTGAATATTTGGCTAATAAGGAGTTGCTGTTATTGTTATTATACTTATATCATTAGACATCTTACACCAATATACAGAATAGCTTTAGTGAAATGTTTTCAATTAATTAAATTCACTGTTGAAACTGAAGTGAAAAGAAATAAGGTAAATTGTGGAAATAAACTGAAAAATGGAAACATTTCATTGAATAGCAGAGTTGGAAAGGATGGCTATGTGTAATGAACTCTAGTCTGCGGTTGAGGAGGTAGGCTTGAAAAATAATAGAATATTGCAGAGTAGAGTGTTGCTATAGGAACAGTTACCTAAAGATCTAATCAGTGTCTTGTTGAGTGAAAGGATTTTCTCTTTAGTATGAAACATTTCAGCAAGTGCTAAAAATAGTTTTTTAAAAGCCCCACAATCTCTCTGTCCCCAAACCTCCAGCTTGTTCCTAAGATTTTAAAAACAAACCAATAAAAATAACTAGAACTATTATAATGAGCATGTTGCTTAATTTTGATAAATGAGACTGGGTTAAACCCATATGTTTATTACACCATTTATTTAGTTAGAAGGGACAAGTGTGTCATAGCTTAGGTTCTCCAAAAGCAGAACTTAAGAACCTGGGAGACAGGTGGTTTATTTGAAGGTGATTCAGCAAGCAGGCATGAGAAAGTAGGCAGAGTAAGGCAGTGAAGGAGAATTGCCCCTCTGAAAGATGGAGGCCAGTCCATTTATCTACTAGTTCCATTTCCCATTGATTGAAGATTGCCCCCTAGACTGTTAGCTTCTCAAATGCCTTAGGAAGAGAACCTTGTGACCCCTGGCAGCCTGGGAGAAGGTCCCTGGGCAGAATGTGGAAAGATGAGAAGCCCTGGTTTGAAGCAGGATGCTGGCAGTAGAATTGAGTCTAAACTGATACTTGTGATGTGACACAAGTGCCAGTGATGTCTGCTTTCAGATGACATCTAATTTCAGGATTGCAGTTCTCTGAATTCCCTCTACACCCAAGTCTTTTATTTTTATGGCACACTATTTTATTTTCTAGCACTATTACCCTCTCTCAGCATTAGTCTCTTTATCTCTAAAATTGGGATAATAATATTAGTTACACAAAAGGTTGTGCTGAGGATTAAATGCATTAATACCTGTGATGCACTTAGCACAGTGTCCAGTCTGTGGTAAGTACTGGATAAGGGTTAGTCATTATTGCTATTATGAGGAAGAATGGTAATGACCTACTGCTCCTACTCTGGTAATGGAGCCTATGGTTGCATTGAATATCTCCACAACATCAATATCTTCATTGCAGAGTGATTTCAATTTTATCTCACACAGGTTATCTGATTTGTTCTTCACTGCAGTTCTTATGAAGCACCTGACATCTTGAATTCTGAAAATATCTCTGAGACAAAAAATCATGGGCTGTTTTCAGAACAACTGTTGAATAATGTAATCCCTGTTTAATCTATTTAGTATATCTCAAACTTGTCTAAAGCTGATGAAGTATGTGTTCTGAGGTCTAAAGCCTTCATTATAGGACTTTATTCAGGCAATCTCAAGTCCTTCAGTTATTGAGATAGCAGTAGATCTGAATACTATTGTTTGTATTGGAAGGATAATTTTTGATTATACAAATGATTTCCTGCAGTGCCAAGATGAAGGCATAAGTCATACAGGAAGAGGAACCAAGGCTTACCTGCGAGAAACTATAACCACCATTTACTACTAAAAATATTTTAAAGGTATATATCTTATAAAAAGCTTCTGCACTCCAAAGGAAACAATCAACAAAACTAAACGGCAATCAACGGAATGGGAAAAGATATTTGCAAATGACATATCAGACAAAGGGCTAGTATCCCAAATCTATAAAGAACTCACCAAACTCCACACCCAAAAACAAATAATACAGTGAAGAAATGGGCAGAAAACATGAATAGACACTCTCTAAAGAAGACATTCAGATGGCCAACAGGCACATGAAAAGATGCTCAACGTTGCTCCTCATCAGGGAAATACAAATCAAAACCACACTCAGATATCACCTCATGCCAGTCAGAGTGGCTAAAATGGACAAATAAGGAGACTATAGATGTTGGAGAGGATGTGGAGAAACGGGAACCCTCTTGCACTGTTGGTGGGAATGAAAACTGGTGCAGCCACTCTGGAAAACAGTGTGGAGGTTCCTCAAAAACTTAAAAATAGATCTACCCTATGACCCAGCAATAGCACTGCTAGGAATTTGCCCAAGGGATATAGGAGTGCTGATGCATAGGGACACATGCATCCCAATGTTTATAGCAGCACTTTCAACAATAGCCAAATTATGGAAAGAGCCTAAATGTCCATCAACTGATGAATGGATAAAGAAATTATGGTTTATACACATAATGGAATACTACGTGGCAATGAGAAAGAATGAAATATGGCCTTTTGTAGCAACATGGATGGAACTGGAGAGTGTGATGCTAAGTGAAATAAGTCATACAGAGAAAGACAGATACCATATGTTTTCACTCTTATGTGGATCCTGAGAAACTTAAGACCATGGGGGAGGGGAAGGAAAAAAAAAGTTAGAGAGGGAGAGAACCAAACCATAAGAGACTCTTAAAAACTGAGAATAAACTGAGGGTTGATGTGGGGGTGGGAAGGAGGGGAAAGTGGGTGATGGTATTGAGGAGGGCACCTGTTGGGATGAGCACTGGGTGTTGTATGGAAACCAATTTGACAATAAATTTCATATTAAAAAAAAGAAAAAAAAACTTCAATACTGAAAAGAAAAAAAAATAAAGGTGTATATCTTAGAATACAGTCCTTTATTAGGGAAAAGAAGCAAATTTTAAAAGTGAACAAGCTTTTTTCCCCAAGTAATATGAAATCCATATTCAACTTTCACATGTGTTCTTTGTAAAAGAAGTTTCTAGGGGCACCTGGATGGCTCAATTGGTTAAGCCTTGTGATCATGGCACAGGTCATGATCTCCTGGTTCATGGGAGTGAGCTCCACATCAGGTTCTGCACTGACAGCACAGAGCCTGCTTGGAATTTTCTCTTTACCTCTCTTTGTGCCTCTCCCCTGCTCATATGCTCTCTTTCTTTCTTTGTCTCTCTCTCAAAATAAATAAATAAGCTAAAAAAAAAAGAAGTTTACAAATATATTCTATCCACCTTATATGGGCTGCAAATCCTAAATAAGAAAATAAAGAAATGGTTAGCGTATTACTGTCCTTGGGCTGCCGTACCCAAATACCACAGACTGGGTGGCTGAAACAATAGGAATTTATTTTTTCACAGTCCTGGAGGCTAGAAGTCTCAGATAAAGATGTGACAGGATTGATTTCTGATGAGGGCTCTCTTTATGGCTTGTAGAAGTACCTTCTCACCATGTCCTTACATGGTGGAGGGAGAGAGACAACAAGCTCTCTGTCGTCTTTTCTTGTAAGGATAACTAATCTTATCATGTCAGTTCCCTCTCATTTGACCTTATTTAACCCTAATTACTTCATTAGAGTCCTCATCCCCAAATAAAGCTGCAATGGACATATGAATTTTGGGATGAGGAGACACAAACTGTCTCCTATAACTGTCCATAACTGTTATTTAGGAAAAGATTTTTAAACATAAATGGTAGCTCATCTTCTCTGTAAGCACAAGAGGAGAGGAAAAGGCCAATGGCAGAAGAAAGACAAGGGTTTTACACTTTTTTAAAAATGTTCATTTATTTTTGAGAGAGACAGAGAGAGAGAGAGAGAGAGAGAGAGTAAGTGGGAGAGGGGCAGAGAGAGAGGGAGACAGAATCCAAAGCAGGATCCAGGCTCTGAGCTGTCAGCACAGAGCCTGATGAGAGGCTGAAACACAAGAACCGGGAGATCATGACCTGAGCCGAAATCGGAAGCTTAACCAACTGAGCCACCCAGGCACCCTGGGTGTTACTCTTTTTAAAGGAGCGTCCAGGCATAGGCACTGAGTTAAGTTCTTTCTATGCACGTCATCTAATTTAACCCTAAAAACTATCCTCCCAGACAGAATTATAAGTGATCTAAGAAGTTTTCTGATTAGAGCAGGAGATAAGATCTTAAAACCAGACCTTCCTTTGAGATCTTTGGAAATAGAAGTCAATGCTCAGGTGTGGAATGGTTGTCTGGAATCAGGGGGATTGATCATTTTGAGTGACCTCCAATTCTACTGTATCCTTTCCTTGTTATATCTAAGATTTTGGGAACAGAATCTTGTCACCTTAAAGAGATGGATTCGGGGGAAACCGTGTGGGCATATGGCTAAAAGAGGAAATTTGTTGAAATGCAGCTACCTAAAAATATGCATTCTTCTTGGCTAGATGAATGTTCAAGTAAGATTAACATTGTTAATGTTTATTGAATGTTGCACACTGCTTAGGGGCTCCATAACAATCTCATAGCACTTTAGGGTTCCACAAACAGGAGGAAAGACCAAGATTAGGAACACTGTCCTCACAAAGGTCCTGCAGCAGAGAGAACCAGTTGGGTACTGTCCTGCCAGGTTTCTGGAGTTACTGCTTCTAATTGCCATGTCTTCTGGCACATTAAAGATTTCAGGAGAAAGCATGTGTCTTGGAAACCTTGCCCTTTGTACTGTGCACTTTTCTAAGCTGCGTGAAAACCCAAGTGATGAAAAGCAGAAGGAAAATTAGAAAATAAATCCTGAGGGTGGGTGAGCAGATTTATTTCTTTATCTTCTTAATGATTAGCTGTAATCTATGTTGTTGCTTTCCTTTTCAAAACTGTGGCACTCCAGACCAGCTGCTGAAATTCTTAGAGAGTCTTTAAAGACCATTTCATGAAAAAATAAATGGCTATGTTTCTAGGATGCTTATGCGAAAAATCAGCACCTCCTGCTTAGGGAATTGAGAAACACTAAAAGGTTAGCTGTTTTATTATGTAATCTCAGTCATCAGCTGTAAATTTTCAGTTGAACACCCATGTGATACTTTATAATGCCAGACTTGCTAGTCATTTAGCAGTTGTGTTATACTCAAAACTGTTTCATGTAGAGCTCAGCTCTAACAAAATGATCAAGGCAGAACAAAAGAAAGGCAGATCTGGGATTGGTGTCCCCACTAAATTAAAACATGCCATTGTTTGATGGCAGCATTAGCACATACTCTGCATTTTACATTCTGTAGAAAGAGAAGACTATCAAAATTTTTTTTGCTCATTAATTCCTTAGGTATCTTTGAGTTCTTAAAATTTTTTTTTTAACGTTTATTTATTTTTGGGACAGAGAGAGACAGAGCATGAATGGGGGAGGGGCAGAGAGAGAGGGAGACACAGAATTAGAAGCAGGCTCCAGGCTCTGAGCCATCAGCCCAGAGCCTGACGCGGGGTTCGAACTCACGGACCGCGAGATCATGACCTGAGCTGAAGTCAGACGCTTAACCGACTGAGCCACCCAGGTGCCCCTAGGTATTTTTGAGTTCTTAACGTGTACTTGGCATTGCTTTAGGAATTTGTGATAAAATACTCAAAATCTCTACTCACATTGATTATAATCTAGTGGAGGAAGCAGACATTAAAGAAAAGACATAAAGTAAAAAAAATAAACAAGACAATTACAGATAGCAATGTCTTTGAAGACAATGAAACAGTATAATATGCTAGGATTGCATCATTTCTAATGATTTTTGTTAAAAATGTTATATGTCAATTATAACTCAATTAAAAGAAACAAAAACAAACCCAAAGTGACTTAAACAACATGAGAACTTATTGGTTCATGTAACTGGAAAATACATGGGTATGTAAGGTTTTAGGATTGGTTGGTCCAGGAAATTAATAGTGTCAACACTGACCTAATTGCCCGACTCTTCTGCTCTGTAGTCCACAGAGGTGGCTTTATCCTAGGATGGGGCCCTCAAGGTTGGAGGATGTCTACCAATAGGAGTCAGGGTTCTATGTGTCTTTGTATTCAGCAGGACTTTAACCATAGCATTCTAGTAAAAAGTACTGAGATTTATTAGCTTAGGTCCCTTACTCATCCCTGTATCAATGACTGAGGCTAAGAATGAAGTCTTTTGATTAATTTAAGCCAGTTAGGACACATTCCTAGAGCTGGGAGAGAGGCAATGCATAGAAGAGGGTAGGTATACCTGGAAAATATCCACCATTAGTAATGAAAGAGGGGTCATTAATGCTTTCCAAGCAACTAAAAATGTTCACTATAGACAGCAACCAGGAACAAGTAGTACTTTGTATAGGGGAAGAGGTGATGTGTGAGTGGAGAAATGAATAATGAGAAAAGCCACGTAGTATCTGAAGAAAGAGCACTTTAGGCAAAAGGTGCACCAAATACAAAGGCCCTGAGACAGAAATGAATTGCTGTATATTCTAAGAGCAGAAAGATGTTGGTGTATTGGAGTGGAGTGCAGTGTCAGAGAGGTGGGGCAGTATGGAGGCTTAATACTCGTCAATTAGCTAAGCTGTAATGATATTTCCCAGAATTCCCTTCCCTGTATGGTTTTAGATTAGGGTTGTCCACAAGCAGCATTTTTGTTACATTTGAAAAGCAGTAGCCATGTTTATATCCAGCAGGTTGTACCATCAAGCATTGTTGCACTGTTGCATCCCTGTATTTGTTGCTGATCTGTTGACTCACCTTGGTAGCATGGGGCAGATAGCAGGCATGCTTACAGCTCCTCTGGCTTCTTCTTCCCTAAGCATCACTGAACCCTGGACTGTGTGTGTGTGTGTGTGTGTGTGTGTGTGTGTGTGTGTGTGCGTGTGTGTGTGTGTGCGCTAAATGACACTAGCTCTCCTGCAGCTTCTCCCATATTATTCAAGTTGGAGGCCTGGAGGCAGTAAGAGACAGAAGTGGGCTCCCAAGTTCATACTTGTGGTGTCTGGCTTGTTTTTTCAGGTTCCTGTTTGTCCTTGCTTTACATCACTTATATTTTCTTCCAGATTATCCTTGCCTTGCTAACTTCTAGCTGGCTACCAGATTTAGAAGCAGAAACTTTATACAGACTGTTTAGCCACCTTTTACAATTGCTTGGGGACAAACTCCTATAATAAATTTTGATCAAACCCTAACTAACACAGAATTTGGTGCAGGAGGTAGTTCCAGAGGAATGAAACCTCAAGGAAGGATTTTCTGAATTGGTTCTGTGTTCTGTGAACTGCTTCTGTTTCTCAGAATTGGTTCTTTGATCTGTCTAGATTTAGAGCCATAATAACCTTGTTTCCAGGGGTAAAGGGGATACTGGTAATTCATAGCATGCAGAGGTAAAACGGTTACTAAAATTACCACCTGTAGACACTTGTAATGAAATGCCTATAGAAGGCAAGTAATTAGGGGACCAAGTATTTGCTGCATGGAACACTTAAATGAAAATAAGAAATGCAAGAGGATTGGTGGTGGTTTATACATGCACTGGAGTAGAGGTAGAAAGAAAATGAGTTCAGAGCTTCAAATTTCCAGAAAGCTTCTGTAACTGTTATGCAGGACTGAGATTTAAAAAAAAAAAAAAACACCAGACAAACAAACAAACAAATTCCAAAGTCTAAGCTTGTGTGTGGCTGAAAATATGATAAATTGAGTTTCCATCTTTTAAGGTCGTTTGTATCAACATTAGGGCTTTGATTGACAAAGAGCGGGAGCCTGAAAATAGAGATAAAGATATATGGGCAAATTCTAATGAAGCTAGGAATCTTTAACCTCTAAATTATGAGTTTCCTCTCGTGGTAGAAGCAGCTCCACTTCTCCTACCTGAGAATATTAGACTCTCTTTGCCTCTCCTGAGGTATTTGCCATGCAGGGCATTGAATATTTTCATCAGGAGCTTCCCCAGTACTTCTCAATGTCATTCTCTGTAGAAGCTATTCTCTACTGGGCCTTAGTAAAGTCAATATAAAGTTAAGTTATATAAACTTAAAATTAAATAAATTATATTAAAACTAACAAATACTCAAAGTTCATCACTTTCTAATTATCTTTTTATTAATTTATTATCTGTACTCCTGAGGTGGTTTATATATATTGTATCTATGTCGTGGAAATACCACATAGTTGACATGCTACTGCAGATCTTTCCCCAAATCTGTGTTCAGTGATATCACACTAGTGGTATGAAGTTGGGCATGGTGGGAATATATTTATATAACAGAGACTGGCAAGCACTAGGTTTCATAGAATTTTTTTTCCCCTTAGAGAACTGGTTACCTAACATTGCAAGCTACTTCTTATAGCTCAGTGTTTGAGTTACAGGTTATGAAAGGAGAAGGTGACTCAGCTACAAGAAGAATGAATATTACCCAAAAAATAGATAAAATAATTTTCCACTCTTGAGGGGATTAATATGTGTTCACTTTGACAAAGGACAGTTGCATTATATTAGGCAGAAGCATAATTTTTCTTTTGTCATTATTTGGAGGTTAGGTATAGTTAAAAGAGGTGTGTTTGCAGCAAAGGAAACAATCAATAAAACTAAAAGGCAACTGACAGAATGGGAAAAGATATTTGCAAATGACATATTGGATAAAGTGTTAGTATCCAAAACCTATAAATAACTTACCAAACTAAACACCTGAAAAACAAATAATGCAGTGAAGGAATGGGCAGAAAACATGAATAGACACTTTTCCAAAGAGGACATCCAGATGGCCAACAGACACATGAAAAGATGCTCAACATCTCTCATCATCCAGGAAATACAAATCAAAACCACATTATGATACCACCTCACAGCCTGTCAGACTGGCTAATATTAACAACTCAGGAAACAACAGATGTTGGAAAGGAAGTGGGTAAGGGGAACCCTCTTGCACTGTTGGTGGAATACAAACTGGTGCAGCCACTCTGGAAAACACTACCCAAAAAAATTAAAAACAGAACTACCCTATATCCAAGCAATAGCACTACTAGGAATTTATCCAAAGGATACAGGAGTACTGATTCATAGGGGCACATGCACCCCAATGTTTATAGCAGCACTATCAACAATAGCCAAATTATGGAAAGAGCTCAAACGTCCATTGAGGGATGAATGGATTAAGAAGATGGACTTATATATACAATGGAATACTACTTGCAAATGAGAAAGAATATCTTACCTTTTGCAACAACATGGATGGAACTGGAGGATATTATGATAAGTGAAATAAGTCAGAGAAAGACATCATATGTTATTACTCATATGTGGAATTTGAGAAACTTAAGAGAAGACCATGGGAGAAGGGAAGGGGGAAAATAGTTTCAAACAGAGAGGGAGGAAAACTATAATAGATTCTTAAATACAGAGAACAAACTGAGGGTTGATGGTAGGGGTTGGGGGGGGAGGGGAAAATGGGGGATGGGCATTGAGGAGGGCACTTGTTGGGACGAGCACTGGATGTTGTGTGTAAGCAATGAATCATGGAAATCTACTCCTGAAGCCAAAAGCACACCGTACACAGTGTATGTTGTTAGCTAACTTGACAATAAATTACATTTAAAAAATAAATATGGGTTAGCCTGTGTTGACAAGAGTTGGCTAGTGCTGGTTTCATACTATGTTTTTTTTTTACTTTCTTTTTTTTTTCAATATATGAAATTTATTGTCAAATTGGTTTCCATACAACACCCAGTGCTCATCCCAAAAGGTGCCCTCCTCAATACCCATCACGCACCCTCCCCTCACTCCCACCCCCCATCAACCCTCAGTTTGTTCTCAGTTTTTAACAGTCTCTTATGCTTTGGCTCTCTCCCACTCTAACCTCTTTTTTCTTTTTCCTTCCCGTCCCCCATGGGTTTCTGTTAAGTTTCTCAGGATCCACATAAGAGTGAAAACATATGGTATCTGTCTTTCTCTGTATGACTTATTTCACTTAGCATCACACTCTCCAGTTCCATCCATGTTGCTACAAAGGGCCATATTTCATTCTTTCTCATTGCCATGTAGTACTCCATTGTGTATATAAACCACAATTTCTTTATCCATTCATCAGTTGATGGACATGTAGGCTCTTTCCACAATTTGGCTATTGTTGAGAGTGCTGCTATAAACATTGGGGTACAAGTGCCCCTATGCATCAGTACTCCTGTATCCCTTGGGTAAATTCCTAGCAGTGCTATTGCTGGGTCATAGGGTAGGTCTATTTTTAATTTTCTGAGGAACCTCCACACTGCTTTCCAGAGTGGCTGCACCAATTTGCATTCCCACCAACAGTGCAAGAGGGTTCCCGTTTCTCCACATCCTCTCCAGCATCTATAGTCTCCTGATTTGTTCATTTTGGCCACTCTGACTGGCATGAGGTGATATCTGAGTGTGGTTTTGATTTGTATTTCCCTGATAAGGAGTGACGTTGAGCATCTTTTCATGTGCCTGTTGGCCATCCGGATGTCTTCTTTAGAGAAGTGTCTATTCATGTTTTCTGCCCATTTCTTCACTGGGTTATTTGTTTTTCGGGTGTGGAGTTTGGTGAGCTCTTTATAGATTTGGGATACTAGCCCTTTGTCTGATATGTCATTTGCAAATATCTTTTCCCATTCCGTTGGTTGCCTTTTAGTTTTGTTGGTTGTTTCCTTTGCTGTGCAGAAGCTTTTTATCTTCATAAGGTCCCAGTAATTCATTTTTGCTTTTAATTCTCTTGCCTTTGGGGATGTGTCAAGTAAGAAATTGCTACGGCTGAGGTCAGAGAGGTCTTTTCCTGCTTTCTCCTCTAGGGTTTTGATGGTTTCCTGTCTCACATTCAGATCCTTTGTCCATTTTGAGTTTATTTTTGTGAATGGTGTGAGAAAGTGGTTTAGTTTCAACCTTCTGCATGTTGCTGTCCAGTTCTCCCAGCACCATTTGTTAAAGAGACTGTCTTTTTTCCATTGGATGTTCTTTCCTGCTTTGTCAAAGATTAGTTGGCCATACGTTTGTGGGTCTAGTTCTGGGGTTTCTAGTCTATTCCATTGGTCGATGTGTCTGTTTTTGTGCCAATACCATGCTGTCTTGATGATTACAGCTTTGTAGTAGAGGCTAAAGTCTGGGATTGTGATGCCTCCTGCTTTGGTCTTCTTCTTCAAAATTACTTTGGCTATTTGGGGCCTTTTGTGGTTCCATATGAATTTTAGAGTTGCTTGTTCTAGTTTCAAGAAGAATGCTGGTGCAATTTTGATTGGGATTGCACTGAATGTGTAGATAGCTTTGGGTAGTATTGACATTTTGACAATATTTATTCTTCCAATCCATGAGCAGGGAATGTCTTTCCATTTCTTTATATCTTCTTCAATTACCTTCATAAGCTTTCTATAGTTTTCAGCATACAGATCTTTTACATCTTTGGTTAGATTTATTCCTAGGTATTTTATGCTTCTTGGTGCAATTGTGAATGGGATCTGTTTCTTTATTTGTATTTCTGTTGCTTCATTGTTAGTGTATAAGAATGCAACTGATTTCTGTACATTGATTTTGTATCCTGCAACTTTGCTGAATTCATGTATCAGCTCTAGCAGACTTTTGGTGGAGTCTATCGGATTTTCCATGTATAATATCATGTCATCTGCAAAAAGCGAAAGCTTGACTTCACCTTTGCTAATTTTGATGCCTTTGATTTCCTTTTGTTGTCTGATTGCTGATGCTAGAACTTCCAACACTATGTTAAACAACAGCGGTGAGAGTGGGCATCCCTGTCGTGTTCCTGATCTCAGGGAAAAAGCTCTCAGTTTTTCCCCATTGAGGATGATGTTAGCTGTGGGCTTTTCATAAATAGCTTTGATGATGTATAAGTATGTTCCTTCTATCCCGACTTTTTCGAGGGTTTTTATTAAGAAACGGTGCTGGATTTTGTCAAAGGCCTTTTCTGCATCGATTGACAGGATCATATGGTTCTTCTCTTTTCTTTTATTAATGTGATGTATCACATTGATTGATTTGCGAATGTTGAACCAGCCCTGCATCCCAGCAATGAATCCCACTTGATCATGGTGAATAATTCTTTTTATATGCTGTTGAATTCGATTTGCTAGTATCTTATTAAGAATTTTTGCATCCATATTCATCAGGGATATTGGCCTGTAGTTCTCTTTTTTTACTGGGTCTCTGTCTGGTTTAGGAATCAAAGTAATACTGGCTTCATAGAATGAGTCTGGAAGTTTTCCTTCCCTTTCTATTTCTTGGAATAGCTTGAGAAGTATAGTTTTGCTTCTACTTTAAACGTCTGGTAGAACTCCCCTGGAAAGCCATCTGGTCCTGGACTCTTATTTGTTGGGAGATTTTTGATAACCGATTCAATTTCTTTGCTGGTTATGGGTCTGTTCAAGCTTTCTATTTCCTCCTGATTGAGTTTTGGAAGAGTGTGGGTGTTTAGGAATTTGTCCATTTCTTCCAGGTTGTCCAATTTGTTGGCATATAATTTTTCATAGTATTCCCTGATAATTGTTTGTATCTCTGAGGGATTGGTTGTAATAATTCCATTTTCATTCATGATTTTATCTATTTGGGTCATCTCCCTTTTCTTTTTGAGAAGCCTGGCTAGAGGTTTGTCAATTTTGTTTATTTTTTAAAAAACCAACTCTTGGTTTCGTTGATCTGCTCTACAGTTTTTTTAGATTCTATATTGTTTATTTCTGCTCTGATCTTTATTATTTCTCTTCTTCTGCTGAGTTTAGGCCGCCTTTGCTGTTCTGCTTCTATTTCCTTTAGGTGTGCTGTTAGATTTTGTATTTGGGATTTTTCTTGTTTCTTGAGATAGGCCTGGATTGCAATGTATTTTCCTCTCAGGACTGCCTTCGCTGCATCCCAAAGCGTTTGGATTGTTGTATTTTCATTTTTGTTTGTTTCCATATAATTTTAATTTCTTCTCTAATTGCCTGGTTGACCCATTCATTCTTTAGTAGGGTGTTCTTTAACCTCCATGCTTTTGGAGGTTTTCCAGACTTTTTCCTGTGGTTGATTTCAAGCTTCATAGCATTGTGGTCTGAAAGTATGCATGGTATAATTTCAATTCTTGTATACTTATGAAGGGCTGTTTTGTGACCCAGTATATGATCTATCTTGGAGAATGTTCCATGTGCACTCGAGAAGAAAGTATATTCTGTTGCTTTGGGATGCAGAGTTCTAAATATATCTGTCAAGTCCATCTGATCCAATGTATCATTCAGGGCCCTTGTTTCTTTATTGACCATGTGTCTAGATGATCTATCCATTTCTGTAAGTGGAGTGTTAAAGTCCCCTGCAATGACTACATTCTTATCAATAAGGTTGCTTATGTTTATGAGTAATTGTTTTATATATTTGGGGGCTCCAGTATTCGGCGCATAGACATTTATAATTGTTAGCTCTTCCTGATGGAGAGACCCTGTGATTATTACATAATGCCCTTCTTCATCTCTTGTTACAGCCTTTAATTTAAAGTCTAGTTTGTCTGATATAAGTATGGCTCCTCCAGCTTTCTTTTGGCTTCCAGTAGCATGATAAATAATTCTCCATCCCCTCACTCTCAATCTAAAGGTGTCCTCAGATCTAAAATGAGTCTCTTGTAGACAGCAAATAGATGGGTCTTGTTTTTTTATCCATTCTGATACCCTATGTCTTTTGGTTGGCACATTTAATCCATTTACATTCAGTGTTATTATAGAAAGATACGGGTTTAGAGTCATTGTGATGTCTGTATGTTTTATGCTTGTAGTGATGTCTCTGGTACTTTGTCTCACAGGATCCCCCTTAGGATCTCTTGTAGGGCTGGTTTAGTGGTGATGAATTCCTTCAGTTTTTGTTTGTTTGGGAACACCTTTATCTCTCCTTCTATTCTAAATGACAGACTTGCTGGATAAAGGATTCTCGGCTGCATATTTTTCCTGTTCAGCACACTGAAGATATCGTGCCAATCCTTTCTGGCCTGCCAAGTTTCA
Organism: Panthera uncia; assembly: GCF_023721935.1. Taxonomy (NCBI): domain Eukaryota; kingdom Metazoa; phylum Chordata; class Mammalia; order Carnivora; family Felidae; genus Panthera; species Panthera uncia. The sequence goes on from NW_026057580.1 coordinate 46,893,824, forward strand.
AAAGAGAGATCAGTCACGAGTCTTATAGGTCTTCCTTTATATGTGAGGGCACGTTTATCCCTTGCTGCTTTCAGAATTTTCTCTTTATCCTTGTATTTTGCCAGTTTCACTATGATATGTCGTGCAGAAGATCATTTCAAGTTACGTCTGAAGGGAGTTCTCTGTGCCTCTTGGATTTCAATGCCTTTTTCCTTCCCCAGTTCAGGGAAGTTCTCAGCTATTACTTCTTCAAGTACCCCTTCAGCACCTTTCCCTCTCTCTTCCTCCTCTGGGATACCAATTATGCATATATTATTTCTTTTTAGTGTATCACTTAGTTCTCTAATTTTCCCCTCATACTCCTGGATTTTTTTATCTCTCTTTTTCTCAGCTTCCTCTTTTTCCATAACTTTATCTTCTAGTTCACCTATTCTCTCCTCTGCCTCTTCAATCCGAGCTGTCGTCGTTTCCATTTTGTTTTGCATTTCATTTAAAGCGTTTTTCAGCTCCTCCTGACTGTTCCTTAGTCCCTTGATGTCTGTAGCAAGAGATTTTCTGCTGTCCTCTCTACTGTTTTCAAGCCCAGTGATTAATTTTATGACTATTATTCTAAATGCACTTTCTGTTATATTATTTAAATCCTTTTTGATCAGTTCATTAGCTGTTGTTTTTTCCTGGAGATTCTTATGAGGGGAATTCTTCCGTTTGGTCATTTTGGATAGTCCCCGGAGTGGTGCGGACCTGCAGGGCACTTCCCCTGTGCTGTGGTGTATAACTAGAGTTGGTGGGCGGGGCCACAGTCAGACCTGATGTCTGCCCCCAGTGCACCGCTGGGGCCACAGTCAGACTGGTGTGTGCCTTCTCTTCCCCTCTCCTAGGGGCGGGATTCACTGTGGGGTGGCATGGCCCATCTGGGCTACTTGCACACTGCCAGGCTTGTGGTGCTGGGGATCTGGCTTATTAGCTGGGGTGGGTAGGCAAGGTGCATGGGGGCAGGAGGGGCAGGCTTAGTTCCTTCTCCTTAGGTGATCCACTTCAGGAGGGGCCCTGTGGCAGCGGGAGGGAGTCAGATCCGCTGCCGGAGGTTTGGCTCCACAGAAGCACAGCGTTGGGTGTTTGCACGGAGCAAGCAAGTTCCCTGGCAGGAACTGGTTCCCTTTGGGATTTTGGCTGGGGGATGGGCGAGGGAGATGGCACTGGCGAGCGCCTTTGTTCCCCACCAAACTGAGCTCTGTCGTCCGGGGACTCAGCAACTCTCCCTCCCTTTGTCCTCCAGCCTTCCCGCTTTCTGAGCAGAGCTGTTAACTTATGACCTCCCAGATGCTAAGTCGCGCTTGCTGTCGGAACACACTCCGTTGGCCCCTCTGCTTTTGCCAGCCAGACTCGGGGGCTCTGCTTGGCCGGCATGCTGCCCCTCCGCCCCAGCTCCCTCCCGCCAGTCCGTGCAGCGTGCACCGCCTCTCTGCCCTTCCTACCCTCTTCTGTTGGCCTCTCGTCTGTGCTTGGCTCCGGAGACTCCGTTCTGCTAATCCTCTGGCAGTTTTCTGGGTTATTTAGGCAGGTGTAGGTGGAATCTAAGTGATTAGCAGGACATGCGGTGAGCCCAGCGTCCTCCTACACCGCCATCTTACTGAACTCTCTTTTTTTACTTTCTATAATTTATTTATGTTTTATAATTTACATCCACATTAGTGAGCACGTGGTGCAAAAATGATTTCAGGAGTAGATTCCTTAAACCCATTACCCATTTAGCCCATCCCCCCTCCCACAACCCATGTAGTAACCCTCTGTTCATTCTCTATATTTAAGAGTCTCTTATGTTTTGTCCCCCTCCCTGTTTTTGTATTATTTTTGCTTTCCTTCCCTTATGTTCATCTGTTTTGTATCTTAAAGTCCTCATATGAGTGAAGTCATGATATTTGTCTTTCTTTGACTAATTTTGCTTAGCATAATACCCTCTAGGTCCATCCACATAGTTGCACATGGCAACATTTCATTCTTTCTGATTGCCAAGTAATACTCCATTGTGTGTGTGTGTGTGTGTGTGTGTGTGTGTGTGTGTGTGTGTGTATATATATATACATATATATATACCACATCTTCCTTATCCATTCATCAATTGATGGACATTTGGGCTCTTTCCATACTTTGGCTATTGTTGATAGTGCTACTATAAATATTGGGATGCATGTGTCCCTTCGAAACAGCATACTTGTATCCCTCGGATAAATACCTAGTAGTGCAATTGCTGGATCTTAGGGTACTTCTATTTTTAATTTTTGGGGGAACCTCCATAGTGTTTTCCAGAGTGGCTGCACCAGCTTGCATTCCCACCAGCAGTGCAAAAGAGATCCTCTTTCTCCGCATACTCACCAACATCTGTTGTTGCCTGAGTTGTTAATGTTAGCCATTCTGACTGGTGTGAGGTGGTATCTCTTTGTGGTTTTGATTTGTATTTCCCTGATGATGAGTGATGTTGAGCATTTTTTCATGTGTCAGTTGGCCATCTGGGCGTCTTCCTTGGAGAAGTGTCTATTCATGTCTTTTGCCCATTTCTTCACTGGATTATTTGTTTTTTTTGGGTGTTGAGTTTGATAAGTTCTCTGTAGATTTTGGATACTAACCCTTTATCTGATATGTCATTTGCAAATATCTTCTCCCATTCTGTCAGTTGCCTTTTAGTTTTGCTGATTGTTTACTTCACTGTGCAGCAGCTTTTTATATTGATGAGGTCCCAATGGTTCAATTTTGCTTTTGTTTCCCTTGCCTCCAGAGACATGTTGAGTAAGAAGTTGCTTTGGCCAAGGGCAAAGAGGTTTTTGCCTGCTTTATCTTTGAGGATTTTGATGGCTTCCTGTCTTACATTGAGGTCTTTCATCCATTTTGAGTTTATGGTTTAAGAAGTGACCCAGGTTCACTTTTCTGCATGTTGCTGTCCAGTTTTCCCAGCACCATTTGCTGAAGAGACTGTCTTTATTCCATTTGGTATTCTTTCCTGCTTTGTCAAAGATTAGTTGGCCATATGTTTGTGAGTCCATTTCTGGGTTCTCTATTTTGTTGCATTGATCTGAGTGCCTGTTTTTGTGCCAGTAGCGTACTATCTTGATGATTACAGCTTTGTAATACATCTTGAAGTCTGGGATTGTGATGCCTCCAGCTTTGGTTTTCTTTTTCAAGATTGCTTTGGCTCTTCAGGGTCTTTTCTGGTTCCATACAAATTTTAGGACTGTTTGTTCTAGCTCTGTGAAGAATGCTAGTGTTATTTTGATAGGGATTGCATTGAATGTAGATTACTTTGGGTAGTATTGACATTTTAACAATATTTGTTCTTCCTATCCAGGAGCATGGAATATTTTTCCAGTTTTTTGTGTCTTCTTCAATTTCTTTTATAAGCTTTCTATAGTTTTCAGTGTGTAGATTTTTTTTACCTCTTTGGTTAGATTTATTCCTAGGTATTTTATGGTTTTTGGTACAATTGCAAATGGGATTGATTCCTTGATTTCTCCTTCTGTTGCTTCATTATTGGTGTATAGGAATGCAACCGATTTCTGTGCATTGATTATATACCCTGCTACTTTGGTGAATTCATAGATCAGTTCTAGCAGTTTTTGGTGGAATCTTTTGGATTTTCTTTTTTTTTTTTAATTTTTTTTTAACATTTATTTTATTTTTGAGATAGAGAGAGCATGAACGGGGGAGGAGCAGAGAGAGAGGGAGACACAGAATCGGAAGCAGGCTCCAGGCTCTGAGCCATCAGCCCAGAGCCCGACGCGGGGCTCGAACTCACGGACCTCAAGATTGCGAGATCGTGACCTGAGCTGAAGTCGGACGCTCAACCAACTGAGCCACCCAGGCGCCCCTCTTTTGGGTTTTCAATATAGAGTATCCTGTCATTTGGGAAGAGTGAAAGTTTGACCTCCTCTTTGCCAATTTGGATGCTTTTTATTTGTGTTGTCTGATTGCTGAGGCTAAGACTTTCAATACTATGTTTAATAAGAGTGGCAAGAGTGGACATCCCTGTCTTGTTCCTGAACTAAGGGGGAAAGCTGTCAATTTTTCCCCATTGAGGATTATATTAGCAGTGTGTCTTTCATATATATGGCTTTTATGATCTTGAGGTATGATCCTTCTATCTCCACTTTCTTGAGGGTTTTTATCAAGAAAGGATGTATTTTGTCAAATGCTTTCTCTCCATCTATTGAGAGGATCATGTGATTTTGCCCTTTCTTTTATTGATGTGATGTATCACATTGATTATTTTGAGGATATTGAACCAGCCCTGTGTCCCAGGTATAAATCCCACTTGGTTGTGGTGAATAATTTTTTTAATGTATTGTTGGATCCAGTTGGCTAATATCTTGTTGAGAATTTTTGCGTCCATGTTCATCAGAGAAATTGCTCTATAGTTCTCCTTTTTAGTGTGGTCTTGGTCTGGTTTGGGAATCAAGGTAATGCTGGCTTCATAGAAAGAGTTTGGAAGTTTTCTTTCCATTCCTATTTTTTGGAACAGCTTCAGAGAATAGGTGTTAACTCTTCTTTAAATGTTTGGTAGAATTCCCCTGGAAAGCCATCTGGCCCTGGACTCTTGTTTTTTGGGAGATTTTTGATTACAAATTCGATTTCCTTACTGGTTATGGGTCTGTTCAAATTTTCTATTTCTTCCTGTTTCAGTTTGGTAGTGTACATATTTCTAGGAATTTGTCCATTTCTTCCAGATTGCCCATTTTATTGGTGTATAATTGCTTGTAATATTCTCTTATTATTGTTTTTATTTCTGCTGTGTTGGTTGTGACCTCTGCTCTTTCATTCTTGATTTTATTTATTTGGGTCCTTTCCTTTTTCTTCTTGATCAAACTGGCTATTGGTTTATCAATTTTGTTAATTCTTTCAAAGAACCAGCTTCTGGTTTCATTGATCTCTTCTACTGTTTGGTTTTTTTTTTGGTTTTTGGGTTTTTTTTTTTTTTTTTTTTTTGGTTTCAATAGCATTGATTTGTGCTCTAATCTTTATTATTTCCTGTCTTCTACTGGTTTTGGGTTTTATTTGCTGATCTATTTCCAGCTCTTTAAGGCGTAAGGTTAGGTTGTATATCTGAGATCTTACTTCATTCTTTAGGAAGGCTTGGATTGCTATATACTTCCCTCTTATGACTGCTTTTGATGTGTCCCAGAGGTTTTGAATTGTGGTGTTATCATTTTCATTGGCTTCTCTGTACTTTTAAATTTCCTCTTAAGTTCTTGGTTAGCCCATTCATTCTCTAGTAGGTCTTTAGTCTCCAAGTATTTTTTATCTTTCCGCATTTTTTTCTTGTGGTTGATTTCGAGTTTCATAGCATTGTGGTCTGAAAGTATGCATGGTGTGACCTCGATCTTTTTATACTTGCTTAGGGCTGATTTCTGTCCCAGTATGTGGTCTATTCTGGAGAACATTCCATGTTCACTGGAGAAGAATGTGTATTCCACTGCTTTAGGATGAAATGTTCTGAATATATCTGTTAAGTCCATCTGGTCCTGTGTGTCATTCAAAGCCATTGTTTCCTTCTTGATTTTCTGTTTAGATGATTTGTCCATTGTTGTAAGTGGGGTGTTGAAGTCCTCTACTATTATGATACTATTATCGATGAGTTTCTTTATGTTTGTGATTAATTGATTTATATATTTGGGTGCTTGCACATTTGGCGCATAAATGTTTACAAGTGTTAGGTCTTCTTGGTGGATAGACCCATTAATTATGATATAATGCCCTTCTGTATCTCTTTATTTTAAAGTCTAGATTGTCTATATAAGTATGGCTACTCCAGCTTTCTTTCATTGACCATTAGCATGATAGATGGTTCTCCATCCTCTTACTTTCAACTGAAGGTGTCTTTAGGTTTGAAGTGGGTCTCTTGTAAACAGCATATAGATGGGTCTTGTTTTCTTATCCATTCTGTTACCCTATGTCTTTTGATTGGAGCATTGACTCCACTGACGTTTAGAGTGAATAGCGAAAGATATGAATATATTGCCATTATGTTGCCTGTAGAGTTGGAGTTTCTGGTGGTGTTCTCTGTTCCTTTCTAGTCTTTGTTGCTTTTGGTCTTTTTTGTTTTTTTTTCCTTTTTGTTTCCCTTCAGAGAGTCCCCCTCAAAATTTCTTGCAGGGCTGGTTTAGTGGTCACCAACTCCTTTAATATTTGTTTGTATGGGAAACTTATTATCTCTCCTTCTATTTTGAATGACAGTCTTGATGGATAAAGAATTATTGATTGCATGTTTTTCCGATTCAGCACATTGAATATATCCTGCCCCTCCTTTCTGGCCTACCAAGTTTCTCTGGGTAGGTCTGCTGCAAACCTGATCTGTTCCCTTGTAGGTTATGGAATTTTCTTTCCCCTTGCTGCTTTCATGATTCATTCCCTGCCAGAATATTTTGTGAATTTGACTGTGCTATGCCTTGTTGATGGTTAGTTTTTGTTGAATCCACTGGGAGTCCTCTGTGCTTCCTGGATTTTGATGTTTGTGTCTTTCCCCAGGTTAGGAAACTTCTGCTATGATTTGTTCACAAAACCCTTCTACCCCTTTTTCTCTCTTTTCACCTTCTGGGATGCCTGATTCTGATGTTGTTCCCTTTTAATGAGTCAGTGATTTATCTAATTCTTTAATCGTGCTCTTTTGCTTTAGTCTCCCTCTTTTTTTCTGCTTCATTATTCTCCATAAGTTTGTCCTCTATATCACTGATTCACTGTTCTGCCTCATCCATCCTTGCTGCTGTGGCATCCATGAGAGATTGCAGCTGAGTTACAGCACTTTTAATTTCATCCTGACTAGCTTTTATCTCTGCAGAAAGGGATTCTAGTCTGTTTTCAACACACCTAGTATTCTTATTATTGTGATTCTAAATTCTGGTTCAGACTTCTTGCTTGTATCTATGTTGATTAAGTCCCTGGCTGTCATTTCTTCCTCTTCTTTCTTTTGGGGTGAATTCCTTCATTTTGTCATTTTGAAGGAGGAAAAGGAATTAATAAGGTAAAAAAATTTAAAATTTCAAAATTAAAAACAACACAAAAAAATCAAATAAATATGCTAGATCCTAGGTGCGTTGTGGTCTGGTTGTTGAAAGAGCTTGATAGATTACAGAAAAAAGGGAAAGATAAAAAAAGAAAAGAAAAAAAGGAAAATGTTTGAAAATTTGAAAAATGAATGCAATGCAATGGAATAAAATGAAACGATGGATGTAAAACTATAGAATTTGAAAAATTTACATAAAAAGTAAAAAATATAGCAGAAAAATAAAGAAAAATATTTTTAATAGAAGTGGAAAATGAAAATAAATTTTTCTCTTTTTGTATTCAAGAATAAGGAAAGGAAAAAAACGTTTAATAGTTGGACCAGCAAACAGACTGACGTACGATTGAAATTATATCAGTTTCCGCCAGAAGTCAAGCTATGAAGCACTTTATAGCCTGTAAGCTAATCAGGTGGGGAGTCTTGTGTTGTTCCTGAAGAGCAAGGTTGTCCCAGTTGGGCGAGGCTTAGTGTAATGGCTGGATTCTCCACTAGATGGCACTGCTTAGCTAACTGGGGTGGATTGTTGTGGCGCCTGTAGTTGTGTATGCGCATGTTCAGGAGGGGTGAAAATGGCATCACCCAGCTACCTAGTTTCTGGTATCAGAACTCTGTGCTCTCCCTGACTAGCAATCCTGCACCCCTCCTTTTCTCCAGCTTCCATACACTCCCTGCCTTTACACTGTCTATGAACAAGCCATTAGGTTGCCAGGTTGCACCTCCCTCCTGAGTTTTATCTCTGATGCAGCTGTGTTTCCCAACCCCTCACTTCTAAGGGACTGTGGCTTTGACCTGCTTGGCCTTTCTGGGGGCGGGTCTCACTGAGCAATGGCTGGGTACCGACCCTCCCCCAGGAACGTTTGGGAGACCATGCTGCTGCTAATGCCCAGAGACTGACTGGGTGCCACCTGCCCCAGAAAAAGTTCACATGACTGTGTAGCAGCAGTGTTTCAGGGATTATGGAAAATCACAACACACATCTGGTGCCAGGCTTCACTCTTGTGGCTTCACTTCACCCCTTATTCCAGCACAAGCAAATGTCCTTGCTCTCCGGGGTCCACTGGGACCTTTGCCTGTGGGGTGGCTGCACAGCCTCTACCAAATGTCCTCCCAGCAGGGGAACCTCCTCTCTCCATGTGGCCCAAAGACCCCAAGGACCTCACTCTCCACTCCTGGGATTCGCCCTTCCCAGGAGAGCACCACCAGGTATCAAGCTGCAGTGTTCCAGACTCTGCACTCCCCGTTTATAGAGTCTTAATGGAATTTAAACCCTCTCCTTTATCCTTTCTCCCTTTTGTGTCAGTCCTTTGTGTACTGTTTCCTTTCTCTCCAGCTTCTTTTGGGTGGGGGTGGGGGGATGCTTTCCGTACTCTCCCCCCATCTCTGTCCTCTCTTTGTAAGTAAAACTAGCTCCCTGCCCCCCATGGCTTTCTCCCCCAGTTCATCTCTCTGCTCCACACACCTGCCGAATTCTCTGGTTCAGGTTGAGCAGATTGTTATGTTAATCCTCAAATCAGGTTTGTAGGTGTACAGGATGGTTTAGTGTTGATCTGGCTGTATTTCAGGGGCAAGAGATGCAAAAACACCTTCCATGCTGTTCTGCCATCTTGGCCCCGCCAGCAATTTCATACTATGTTAATGTACCTAAGCTGGAACTATGTTTCCAAGCATTCCCTACCCTATATAGTTCTGAATAGGGGTGGCCAAAAGAGAAACCTACCTGAGCTTTGGAAAGTGTGTTTAAAGCAGTGGTCACCTGTGTGTTCTGAAGGTCCATGTAGGATCATGTTCTGCTGTAGCGCTTGCATGTTTTCTCTATCTGATGGCTTGCAGTGGTGGCACAGAACAGCAGATACTCCATGTGGTGCTGAATCTCCTTCTTCAGCTTCTCCTACTTGTAGGCCAGGTGTGAGTGCAAATTCACATTGAAGAGTGCATCATTGAAATTGAGGCCTGAATGTAGTGAAAGGCAGACACAAGTTCCAGTTCATTTTAATGGGCTCCAGCTCATCCTTACAGGTCTTATTCTCCCTCACTTCACATTCATCTTTCCTTTCAGGCCCAGCATCAGATATAGAAACTGCATCCTTATATAGACTCTTTCGCTAGCTCTCACAATTTCTGTGCCAAACACCTCTGATATATTTTATCTATATCACTCATAGTGGATCTCTTTTCTGTTTGAATCCTAAGACACAGGGAAGTAGTTCCTGTTAGGATTGATAGCTAAGTTAAGGAGAGTGGTTTTATTCCAAATGCAGTGAGAATCTTTTGGATAGGTTTTTAATTTTTTAATGTTTATTTATTTTTGAGACAGAGAGAGAGAGAGAGAGAGAATGAGTGGGAGAAGTGTGGAGAGGGAGGGAGACACAGAATCTGAAGCAGGCTCCAGGCTCTGAGCTGTCAGCACAGAGCTTGACCGGGGGCTTGAACCCATGAACCATGAGATCATGACCTGAGACTGTCAGTTAACCAGCTGAGCCACCCAGGCACCCCTCTTTTGGATAGTTTTAAGCAGCTTTCTCTAATGGGAATGCATTTAAGGGAGTCAGAGTATGAGCCAGCTGAGCAGTGCTGTTGCAGCAGTCAAGGTGAGAAATTAGACTAGAGAGTGGGCAGTGTAGCTGGAAGGAAGTAAGAGTCAGTACATTTTGGAGGTAGGGACAACATGACTAGCTGATGAATGTAGATGATGAGGGAAAGAAACGAATCAAGAATGACTCCTAAGGACTAGATCTTAATACCTCGCACTACATAACATAAATGATAGGGGCACCTGGGTGGCTCAGTTGGTTAAGCATCTGACTTGATTTTTGTTCAGGTCACGATCTCCTGGTTTGTGAGATGAGCTCTGTGTTGGGCTCTGTGCTTGCTCTCTCTCTCTCTCTCTCTCTCTCTCAAAATAAATAAACATTAAAAAGTGATAATTATGTGATGTGATAGAGGTGTCAGCTAGAACTATGGTGGAATCCTATTGCAATATTTAAATGTACCAAATGAATACATTATATACCTTAAACTTGTGCAATCTTATATGTCAATTATATTTCCAAAAAATCAGAAAAAAAAAGAATGACTCCTAGGTTTGGGCTTGAGCAACTAGCTCTAAAACACTGTAGGAAAACAGATCAACAGTTCCATTTTGAAATTATTAAATTTGAGAATCATATTTGACATACAGGTAGTCAGTGAGACAAGATTCTGTATCTCAAGAGAGAGTTCAATACTAAGGATATGAATTTGGAAATTATCAGCATTGAGGTGATACATAAAACCTAGAAATTGGATGGAATCATCCAGGGAAAAAGTGAATAAGCATTATTTTTCAGTTATGGCACAATAATTGAATAGAGAATATGATCTCATATTTTTTCAGTGGTCCACCATGTACTCATGGGTAACTTGGTGATTGTGTAACATAAGAGCACACACATTATAATTTTCTGGCTCCCAGGTTGGGAATTGAATGATATAACATAATGATAATGGTAATTCTAATCTGAATAACCATTATTCATATGCATTAACTTTATGAGGGAAAATTGTGATACAATTGATGTTATTCACTATCCTTTGCCTTATCAGGAGGATGTGGAGTATCTTGTATGCATAGAAGTATATCAAGTATCAAAATTATAATAGCCAGGGACTATTAGGTAGAGTTTCTGGTTCTCGTCCTTGGAATAAAGACAATATGTGCTTGTCTGAAAAATTGCCTTAAAGTAGATTTTTTTCCTTTAAAAAATCAGCTTAGTCTCTTTTATTGTCCATAGAGGCAACTATTTCAATTCATTGCACGTTATTCTTGGGTGAATAGGAAAACAGCTCTTTTTACTTCTTCACTAAGATTATCAAAATGCAGCACCATCTGAAACTGATCCTGTAGCTTCTTGTGTACAGTGGTAGAGACTTAGGTGGGAGAAGTATAAATGTAATTACTGGGGGCCAGAATCTAGACTTTCCGGTTTGGCATTGGTATGATCATGCATCATCAATAAGATACAAAGTGAGGCTTTGGAGTCAGAGTTGTGTTCAAAGTCTGAGTCTATCACTATCTGGCTTTGTGACCTTCAAGATAACTTAATTATTCCCTTTGAGTCGCAGTTTCCTCACTAAAATGAAAATAATAATAATTAACTTCTTTAAATATTGTGAGTGTTAAAGAAAATAGCACAGTGCCTTGTACAATCTGAGCAAATGCTTAATGTCTACTGTCTGTCATTTATAGTTCAAATTTAGTCAGTTATATCAGTTCTAGTTAAGTGGGCCATCACCCATAATACTGTAAATGTCACAGTCCTTCCTTTTCTTTCTCCTCTTCCTCCTTCTTTTTTCCCCAAAGAACTTTATTGAGGTATGATTGACATACAAAAAGCTGTATATATTTACTTTATCGGTGATGAGTTTGGAGGTAAGCATACATCTATGAATCACTACAATCCATGTCATAAACACATCTATCACCTCCAAAAGTTTCCTACCACCCTCTTCTAGCACTCTTAATAAATTTCTAAGGATGCAATATAATATTGTTAACTATAGGCAGTACACTAACAGTTGACCTCTAGGTATTATTCATCTTCTATAACTGAAACTTGTGCCCTTTGACCAATACCTCCCTGTCTTCCTTTATCTCTATCCCTGGCAACCACCATTCAACTGTCTGCTTTTCTGAGTTTGACCATTTTAGTCTCCTCATATATCTTCCTTTTAAAATTGAGGTATGTATGAGTTATATATTTGTTGTCTCAGTTTTAAATCTACCCTTCATTGCTGCTTGTGATACGGAGCATTTTTCCCTTGCCAGCTTGCACAACATTAAGTTTTGTTGGTGGAGAGTACTAGAAGGATACCGGGGGAGGAACAGGCTTTTCTTCTGGTTCTTAGTGTGCTCCACATAAATCCTTCTGCAGTGCATGACAGCTGGGAGTACACAGGACAGTGGGCCAGCGCTTAGTTCCCTGTTGCCAGCATTCCCTAGCATCCTAGGAGATAGCTTCCCATTGCACCATCCCTGTGGGCAGTTTTCCAGTGAGCTAAACAGCATGGAACTTCTCTGTGGGCAGCCTCTCCCAGTACTTAAGAAGGTAGCTTCCCAGCTCACTACCTGTGTGAGTCCTTAGGTGCAACACCTCCTGGTGAAGGCTTCCTCCAGTGAGTTTCACTAACACGGCACCAAGTAAGCACCATTTAGGGGCTACTGCTGTGCCTTCTCCAACAAAGCCTGGATCCCAGCCCTGGGGGTCTCTTCTGTTTTCATCCTTAGGTGCTGTGTCTCAGCCCTAGAGGTAATGGTTGCTGCATTGTTCTTCTATTTATTTGTTCCTTAGAGTTCTCTTTGCCCACTGGTAAGTAATCTGTTGTAACAGTGAATAATTATTTATATTAAAATTTCCCTGTTCAGATTATTGCATGGTTCCTGTCTCCTGAAACCTGACAGGTAAAAAATATAACTTATATCCTGTGAAGTGCTCATATCTTAAGTGAACTGTTCACTGTAATTTTGGAAATTATAGCAAGATACAAATATTTCCATCTCCCTAGAAAATTCTGTTGTGTTGATGTGTTGTGTATTCATTTTCCTGTTGTTTCTGAATTTTGGCCATCATGCATAAAGCTGCCATGAAACATCTTGTGCAAGTTTTTTGTGGACATGTTATTTCCTTTTCCTTGGATAAACATGTAGAAATAGAACTGCTGGGTCATAGGGTTGATATATGTTTAACTTGTTATGAAACTTCCAATTTTCCTCCCATAAGCAATGCATAAGAGCCCTGGTTGCTCCATTTTCTCTTCAAAAATATTTGGTACTTTTACAGCCCTCTTCAATATCTGTTATTTTTATAGGAAGAGCTGAAAGTCTCAGAGGTTACGAGAGCTCTCCTTGGCTGGCTTGCTCTCAGATTTCTTCTCTGTCCTTTCTCATTCCTTCTGATCATTCCATAGTCCACTCTTCAGGAAGGATTTCCTACTTAAATTCCAACATTTAATAACTTTCCCTTCTTCTCTGCACCCAAGCACTTTATTTGGGGATCCATCTCTTATGACGTTTATTGCATGCTACGTTGTTATAGCAATTTGTGAATACATTTCTTCCTTTGTTCTGCTATAGTATGAATTCTCTGACGGCATGAACTATTTATGGCTTATTCATCTTAATTTTCTCCAGTGCATGATATATGGTGCGCTGCAGACAATAAATTGTTTCATTGATGTTTGTTGAATTAACATCTATTTATATGTTCAAAACAGTAAATAAGTTTGGATCCATAGTGACCATCTTCCCTAGACAGTTGGATGTTTTCTATTTTGAGTCTAACTCTGATATTCTTAATCAGTGGATTGTGAAGTTCTGATGAGCTCTTCAGGGCGGTTGCCACCACTGAACTCTCTTTCTCTCTCTTTTTTTCTATTGTTTTCTACATCCATATTTTTCTGGAAATCCCAGTGGGAAAGATCATTGACCTATATCTTTGTAGCAGCTCTGTGAGAGACTCTATAACATAGAACTCAGCTAAACCATAGCCAGATTCCTGACCTACAAAAATGGTAGTATAACAAATGCATGTTATTTTAAACTGCCAAATTTATGGTAGTTTTGTTACTTAGCAATAGATGACTAACACAATCTATGACTATCTCTGATTCATTCTTTTCATTTAGGTTAACTGAATGACCCAGGAGTATTGGCTATGTCACAGTTTCATGTTCTTGTCAGTGGAGCTGGGGCATGAAGAGACAAAGCTAGATTAACCCCACCTAGACAGATAGTGTTGGTATCTACAACCAGACACAGTTTCACACACTGGTATAGGACAGGCATTGGAAAAAGGATCCAATTTGATAAGATGGGAGAAACTTAATAGAATTAACAATGAGAATGGAGAAAAGGGATGAATGTGGTAGATATTTTGGGAAGGATAAGGGGCCAGACTTGACAACTGCTTGGATGTGCAGGCAGGGAGAAGGGAGAACTCAATGAAGACTTTGTGTTATGTTGCCAGGCTGTCTGGGAGGAACAGACGTCTTTTACAGAAACATAAAAGTCCAGAGGAGAAGTAGCTTGGAAGGGGTTGGGAGAAAATAACTGTGTTGACATGTTAGTTTTGAGAAAGTGGCAGAATATATCCAAGTGCAGATAATCCACTCTAAAGGCTGTAGGGAAAGAAAAACTTTTTTAAAAAGAATTTTTAAAAATTGAGATATGATTGATGCACATTATATTAGTTTGATTAGATTGAATTTGATTCAATATTTGTATACAACTGACCTTTGAATAATGCAGGGTGCAGTAAAAAATCTGTGCGTAACTTTGACTCCCCAAAACTTAACTGATTTTTAAAAGTTCACTTATTTATTTTGAGAGAAAGAGTGAGTGGGGGAGGGGCAGAGAGCAAGAACAGAGTGAGATTCCCAAGCAGGCTCTGCACTAGCAGCACAGAGCCTGACACAGAGCTTGAACTCATGAACTGTGAGATCATGATCTGAGCTGAAGTCAGACACTTAACCAACTGAGCTACTCAAGTGCCCCAAAACTTAACTAATAATAGCCTACTATTATTACTATTGATTAGAAGACTTGATGTAACATAAACAGATGATTAACATTTGTTTTGTATGTTATATATAATATATGTACTGCATTATAATAAAGAAGGCTAGAGAAAATAAAATATTATTAAGCAAATCATAAGGAAAATGTATTTACAATACTGTACTATACTTATTTTAAAAATCTGTGTATAGTGGACCTGTGCAGTTCAAACTTGCATTGTTCATAGGTCAACTGTATATTGAAAATGATCACAATAAGACTAGTTAATGTCTGTCACCATACATAGTTACAATTTTTTTCTAGTGATGAGAACTTTTAAGATTTACTGTCTTTGCAACTTTCAAATATACAGTACATTATTATTACACCCCCATGACATTTATTTTATAACTGGAAGTTTGTACCTTTTGATCACCTTCACCTATTTTGCCCACCCCCTCTCCACTCACCTCTGGCAACCACCAATCTGTTCTCTGTATTTATAAGTTCATTTCTTTCTTTTTTTAATTTTTTTTTTCAGATTCCACATATAAGTGATATCATACAGTGTTTGTCTTTCTCTGACTTAATTTCACTTAACATAATGCCTTCAAGGTCCACCCATGTTGTTGCAGATGGCGGCATTTCCTTTTTTCTTGTGGCTGAATAATATGCCATTGTATATATATTCCACATTTTCTTTATCCATATCTTGGCCATCATAAATAATAGCTACACTGAACATGGGGTGCATATTATCTTTTTTTTAAATTTTCTTCAGATAAATACTCAGAAGTGGAATTTCTGGAACATATGGTAGTTCTAGTTTTAATTTTTTGAGGAATTTCTATACTGTTTTCCATAGTGACTACACCAATTTACATTCCAACCAACAGTGCACAAGGGTTCCCTTTTCCCACATCCTCACCAACACTTGTTATTTCTTGTCATTTTAACAATAGCCATTCTAACAGGTGTGAGTGATATCTCCTTGTGGTTTTGATTTGGTGAAATGAGAACTTTCAAACACTGCTAAGGTATTTATTAGTTGGTACAACCTTTTCTAAGTATAATTTTATAATATTAGCCTCTATAAATATTGTCTCATTCTTCTAAAATTCTACTTCTAGAATTTAATTCTATGAAAATAATAAGATATTTGAAATATAGAACTTTTTATATTTCTATTTATATTAATAAAAAATTGAAAACCACCTAAATATTCAACAGAAGGGGAATTATTAAATTAGTTATAGCAAGTGATGGGACAGTATTTGTAAATAATTTTTGAAAGGATATTTAAAGACATGGGACAAAGCTTATTATATAGTAGTAAGGGAAAAAGTGTGACAGATATATAATATATTGTGGTTCTGTATGGCATCATGAGGAAATACAT
Organism: Panthera uncia; assembly: GCF_023721935.1. Taxonomy (NCBI): domain Eukaryota; kingdom Metazoa; phylum Chordata; class Mammalia; order Carnivora; family Felidae; genus Panthera; species Panthera uncia. Next base: position 46,909,781 of record NW_026057580.1, read on the forward strand.
TTATCATACTTTTATGTTTTACACCACACACACATACAGACACACACACTCGTAATTGCCTGAAAGAAACAACCAACTGGCTGTTGCTGGGTCACAGTGAGATTTTAGTTGTTTTTATTTTTTTCTTTATCCTTTTTGGTGTTTTCCAAGTTTTCTATATTAATATTTAGGGTATTTTATAATCATGAAGTATTATGATAAAAATCTTACTAGTGGTTGAATTTTGGTTTATCAGATATATATTTGAATTTGCATTTCTCTAATTATCAAAATCAATATGAAAACAGTAACTTATAGTATATATAATAGTAAGTTGTATAATCCTCATCCTTCTATAATCCTTATTGCATTTCTAACACGTATGTTGAAATAATTTGGGGTTACAGGCTTAGCTTATTATTTTACATTTTTATCATTGAAAGTTTTTTTTTTAATTTTAAAGAGATATAATTTATATTTAATTTATATATAATTAATAAGTAAATAAATTAATATATAATTAATATATAACATATATTACAGCTTTCTGTTTCTTAGAGATATATGCATAGGATACACAAATAAAATTGTGGTGGTTTTGAATTATTTATGCAATGCAAAGCCTTATATGTTCCACATTCTGATGCTTATAATGCTATATTGTTTTTCCTGTTCCATGTTATATGCTTTGAGCTTCTGAGGCTTGTTTTTTTTCCTGTCAGTGGTAACCAAAGGAATCCCAGTACTTAGTCTTGAAATACAGGCCTTCCTAGTCATGAATAAAAGAAGGCAGTGCAATATAAGAAGGAAGTGTTTATTTATTCTTTCCCTGCACTTGCAGAGAAAACCAGAAACTATTCTTGCTATGTTAATTTTAGATAAGGATTTTTATAAGATACCTGGGCTTCAGAGATTGTTGATAACTACTCTTGACAGTAACCTTTAATTCCTGAAAGGTCAGTAATTTTGATTGGTTGTTTTACTTGCCTTGGTAATAATTTTGATGTAGACATCACTTTTTTTCCTAAAAGGTATAAAACTTGTGAAGTCTCTGTGAAGTCTGAAGGATATTATTGTTATTTACCTCTTATTTCACATGCCTGAGATAAAATTACTTTATAGATTTCTTATTTAAACAAAAAGTTTGAGAATATTGTCTTAAATGGATAAAGAAGATGTGGTTTATATATACAATGGAATACTACTTGGCAATGAGAAAGAATGAAATCATGCCATTTGCAGCCATGTGGACAGAACTGGAAGGCATTATGCTGAGTGAAATAAGTCAGTCAGAGAAGGACAGATATCACATGTTTTCACTCATATGTGGATCTTGAGAAACTTAACAGAAGACCATGGGGGAAGGAAAGGGGAAAAAAATAGTTACAAACATAGAGGGAGAGAGGCAAACCACAAGAGACTCTAAAAATAGAGAACAAACTGAGGGTGGATGGGGGGTGTGGAGAGGGGAAAATGGGTGATGGGCATTGAGGAGGGCACTTGTTGGGATGAGCACTGGGTGTTGTATATAAGCCTATCTGACAATAAATTATATTCATAAAAAATTAAAAAATATAAAAAATAAATTTAACAAAGGGCATTCGTCAATAGTATATTTTTGGTCCTTATTTATTTGAGAAAGTTTTTCTGTTGCTCTTACAAATGAATAATTACTTGAATGGATATAAACTTCCTGGGGTCACAGCTGTGACACACTAATCATTCAGTTGACTTTGATTGTTCTACTGTCTTCTTGAATACTTCCATCATTTTTTTCTTTTACTGAAAGACTTACAATTCTTAGCTGGCTCTTTGACCTCTACCCTTCATATGTATTGTCTTCTCTCATTTTATTCTTTTTGTCTTCCTTCTGGGCTTCTCATTTTTGTCTTGAGCACTGATTGCCAGGGGTGGGGTGGCCTTTTCTTCTGTCTCAGAAAGGTAGAGTAGGTGATATGTGGTTGAGTAATGTACTTCTCAATTCATCTTGACTGACGATGCATTTGGTAGGAATTCCACCAGGATTTTCTGAGATCTTATTATTTGATCTCAAAGCCACCTTTTACATTTTTGTGTGTCCTCAAGAATATTAGGAATTTAAGAAGCTTACCAGGATTCCGTCACCATGTAGAATCTTTCATTGTGTTAACTTGGAAGTCCAAATTCAGTAATTTAAAATGCTTGCTAACATCAAAATGGTATGTATGTCCTATTTTTTCAGATCTCTCTCTGGACATTTATTTCTCATTCTTTCCTTTATGATTAGGGTATAAATACCTCACCTTGGACCTTTTCCCCACTGATTTTGTTAGCATTGTATTTTTATTAATATGAAGCTTTCAACCATCTTTTGACCTCTGTCCTCGGAGTTAGGAATACTCACTATTTGATCTTTATTAAACGTTTGCTTCCTAGAATAAAAATATTAATCATGATTTTATAAATTTCTTAATTTTGGACAAGGTTTAAAATTGCAAACAGTTGTAAAAATAATCCTTCATCAACTTTCTAAAAATCTTGTCTGATGCTTGGAAGAAATATACACTGTATCATAGAACATGTTCTTTGTGTGGATTTCAGATTAAGAAAAATAGATTGGTTATCTTGTATGTCTAGAACTCTATATAGTGAGGGATAAAAAAAGGCAACATAGTCTCTGAGCTTAAGGAGTTCAAAACCTTGCTGGAATGAAAAGAAATACAAAGCAACATAAGACAGTATGTAATCGATGATCATGGATCATAAAGAAAATAGAAAATTACCTATGGGGTGATTCTGTCCACTGCAGTTTACTTATTTATTTATTTTTAAGTTTGAAGAGAAAGCAAGGTATTGAATTGCTTAACATTTAAAAATAAAATGAAATCTTCTTTCCACTCTGTGGGATTAATTATTCTAAGCCTGTGTTTAAATTGTATATAAGCAACATGTTTTCCAGGATGAATTGTTTAGAAAATAGTTTGTGTCTCGAGGATTGTTGACTCTCTTTACATTTTACAAAAATTTTAATTTCTTTCACTATTAAAAACAAAATATAAAAAGAGATTTCTGAAGCTATATATCCCTTTAAACTTGATTTTTTTAGCAAATAAAAAGAAATCAATGTTTATGGGTCAGAATTCCTTTAGGTTTTATGCTACTGGGAAATTATGTATACTTTGATATTGGATTGTAGAAGAATGACATTTTTGTTTTGTTTTGTTCCAACTGCTTTTAACCTTGGGATGCCACCTAGCAGTGCTCTTCAAGAATAGCTGGTCACAACAGCAGAATCTTTCTGCAGACAGGAATTTCCTGAAATAAAAATATTGACCATACAGTGTCATGGAATAAAGTTCTCATTAGTTTCTGTCTCTTGGATAGTTTTCAGTTATCTTTTTCCCTTGTTATGGGGCTACTTAAAAATACAGGAAAACTAGGGTTACTTTGAAATGTCTGCCTGACAATAGTCAGGAAGGGTTTTCCATGGTATACCAAATCTCTTAACTTCCTGGGGGGTGGGGAGAGAGAGGGAGAACAGGAGAAGAAGAGAGAGAGGGAGAGAGGTATTAATAAAATACCACAAATCAGATACAATCTTGTTTTGCAAACTTTTAAGTGTCACATGGTTTCAAATAAGTTGTTTAACAGCTCTGTGCATAACTCTAGAAATGAAGATACTCTTATTGCCCCAAGAAGGGTGTTGCATAGGTTAAGTAAAGGAATTGCAAACTTCTTTAGGCTTTGTGGTTACTGATTTATATATCCACTCTGCCTGATTTTCTTCTATCCAGCAACAGCTGCCAACAGGCCAGGTAGGTGCTGCTGCTGCTGCTGCTGCTACTGCTTCTGCTTCTTCTTCTTCTTCTTCTTCTTCTTCTTCTTCTTCTTCTCCTTCTCCTTCTCCTTCTCCTTCTCCTTCTCCTTCTCCTTCTTTTAGAGAAGGCACAAGTGAGCAAAGGGAAGGGAAAGAGAGAGAGAGGGAGAGAGAGAGAGAAAAGTGGAGCTTACCTGAAGCAGGGCTCGTGCTCACCCAAAGTGGGACTTGAGCTCACCAGAAGCAGGGCTTGAGCTCACCTGATGTGGGGCTTGAACTCATGAACTGTGAGATCATGACCTGAGCAAAAGTCAGATGCTTAACCCACTAGGCAACTCAGATGCCCCAGCCAGGTAGCTTATATATATCATTTAATTAGAAGTTGAAATACCAAGAAAAAAAAGTAGAAATACCATACTATCCAGTAATTCCACTACTGGGTATTTACCCAAGAAATTTGAAAACACTAGTTTGAAAAGATACATGGCACCTTAATGTTCATAGCAGCAGTATTTATGACAGCCAAGATGTGGACATGACATAAATGTCCCTGATGGGTGAATTGGTAAAGAAGGCATGGTATATATATACACACATACTATACATACAATGGAATATTACTCAGCCATGAAAAAGAAATGAGAGCTTGCCATTTTTGGGAACATAGATGGATTTAAAGCGTAGTATGCTGAGTAAAATAAGTCAGATGGAAAAAGACAATACCATATGATTTCACTTGTATGTGAAATCTAAAAACAAACACACAAAAGCAGACTCATAAATACAGAGAGCAAACTGGTGGTTGCCAGAGGAAAAGGGGATGGGGGATGGGCAGAATGAATGAAGGAGAGATACAGGCTTCCAGTTATGGGATTAATGAATCATGGGAATAAAAACACAATATGGGGAATATAGTCAATGATATGGTAATAACACTGTATGGTGACAGATGATGACTACATTTATCATGGTGAGCATTGTATAATGTATAGAATTGTCAAGTCACTATGTTGTATACCTGAAACTAATATAACATTGTATGTCAACTACACTTCTATAATAAAAATTTAAAAAAACAACCAACTTATACATGCAAAAATTAAAAAAAAAGACATATTATCTATTTTCTTCACTGACTCAGTCAGAGGAAGATATCACAAGTCTGCCACATAAAAAGTTCTGGAGCACATGGGCCCTATTTAACCCTCTTATGCACAACTCAAATTCTTTTTCTCAGGCTCTCACCTTTTGTTTACTGCAAAAAAGGCTCTCTCACTCCTTTTCAGACCCTTCCCCAAAACGGAATTAGTGACACACATGTATCTCTGCCTTAATTATCATAAGCTTAATTTGTATGTGACCTTCTCATTGCAATATTGTTAATTTAAGAGGATCCTGTTACTAAGGGCATCTGCATGGCACATGCATTTTAGTCCCACTTGGACCCTCCTCTCCATCTGATATAATTCTGTTCTTGATTTTTTTTCAATTTTTTGGTAGCAAGAATGTAAACATTCTGGTTTCTGTCCTTTTATTTTATCTTCACACGGTCTTGGTGACTTGTAACCATTGCCTTGAATTCACTGACATCACACATTCTGTTACTGCTAACTAACCTGGATTCATTTCCTTTTTCCAATAAAAATATTCCCCTCTGACCAGTGCTGCCCACTCAACATCACTCATTTAGATTGTATTGAATGGCAGCTGAATAAGAAAAATATTCCCTCTCAGGACACAGTGCTGTGCCATTTTTCATTTTGTATATTGGAGTTCTTTATGTTCTAGTTACCTATTGCTATCTAACAAACTACCCCAAAATTTCATGGCTTAAAACAGCTATTTTATTATATCTCACTAGTTTGTTGATCAGGAATTTAAGATTTCTGGTGATTTGTCTATTCCATGTGGTGTTGATTGAGGTCAGCTGGTGGTATTAAGCTGGCAGATGGACTGTTCTGGAGGGTTTAAAATGGTTTTGTTCCCATGTCTGCCATTTTGATGGAGATGGCTAGAAGGCTGGCCTTAGCTACCCGGAGTTGAACTCCTTATGGAGCTCAGGCCTTCTAGAGCAAGTATTGCAAGTGACCCTGGCAGAAGCTGAAAGGATTCTATGACCTAGTCTTAAAATTTCCAGAATGTCAATTCTGTCACATTCATTGGTCAAGCAATTTACTAAGGGCAGCCCAGATTCTGGGAGAGGGAAATTAGAATCTGTTTTTCAGTAGAAGCAGTAGTAAAGAATTTTTAGTCATCATTAATTTACCACAATTTTCCTGCAACTTTAGTCTAAAACTTGATGTTAAGGCTGAGTGGCCTGGCCAAACAATTTAGAAGTGACAACTCTGCATCTCAGAATTCACATTTATTAGTGTGTGTGTTTTATTTATTTTTTGAACTAAGGGACAGAGATAAGTCCATGTCCCCTTGAATTTTGTTACTTAAGTAGCAATTATAAAATTAGTTGGTTGTGGAGGGAGTCTACTTCAGCCATGAAAATGATGACAATGACAATAGCAAGAGCTACTATTGCTACTATTGTTTCCACCTCCACTACCACCATTTTACTCAGGACCCATGAGTTGTATGCCAGGCACTGTGCTATAAGTTGGCACTAACCCTAAAACAGTTCTACAAGGGAGGAATTATTATTTTTATTTTGTAAATGAACATTTTGAGCCTCTGAGTAAGTAAATTGCGGTATAGTAGAGGCAGAGAGAGGTGTTTGGAACCAGACCGAGTTCAAATTCTAACTGAGCCTGAGAATGTTATGGGTAAATATAAGCGTTAAGGACAGTACTTGACATTTGGTGTTAGCTATTATTTTTGTCCAAAGTTACACAGTTAGTAAATATGCTTACTGAATTCTGAGTGCTGTAATACAAAATGAATAGCTCCAAAATACCCACTAGACTTTACTGACATGAAGACCAGAGTACAGTGTATCTGTTCAATTTGCAGAGGTAATTATTTTGCAATGGAGTAGAAAAACAAAGAAACAAAACCGGCCTCCACGTGGCTTTGTCGTCTTGAAGTGGGAAGCAACTTTAATAATGTTAATCCCTTTTTTACTTACCTAATTCATCCAGGTATTCATTTAACAAAGATTTCTGAAGACCAACTGTGTGCCAGGCATAGCGGTAGCTCCTGGGGTTAAAATGCTGAACAGATAAGCAGTATCCCAGCCCTCACTACTTGTCCTATTTTTTGGGTGTAGGTTTGCCTTAGGTTACTAACCTTTTGACATTTCATAACTTAGGGCTAACTGTATTTATTTCTTGCATCCCAGAAACTCATCCTGCATTACCATGTTGACTTTAGTAAAAATGCTGGGGATGTCTTGGGAATGCAAGGGATATAATAGACCATATCTGATTCAGTGAGTAGTTTAATGCCAATGGATGACACCCATTTTTTAAAAGATGAGCTGGTTAGGACAGAAGAAATATTGGAAGATTTTGGAAATTTGTTTTTCTTGTCTTTTTATTTCCCGTTTTATGCTTGTCATGGTTAATTTTATGTGTCAACTTAGCTAGGCTGTGGTGCCCAGTTGTTTGGCCAAACACCAGTCTAGATGCTGCTGTGAAGATAGTTTTTAGATGTGATTCACATTTAGTCAGTAGACTTTAGTAAATTAGATTTCTCTCTACAATCTGGTTGGATCTTATCCAAATCAGTCAAAAGCCTTCATAGCAAACGCTGAAGTTTCCCAAAGAACCAAATCTCCTCAAGACTGCAGCATAGAAACCCTGCCTGAGTTTCCTGCCCAACATATTTTGAACTCAAGACTGCAACATCATCTCTTGACTAAATTTCTAGCCTACTCACCTATTCTATAATTTTGGACTTGTTGTTCCCACAGTTGCATGAGGCAATTTCTTACAATCTCTTTCTCTCTCTGTTTCTCTCTATATCCATCTCTTTCTCCTGTTGGTTCTGTTTCTTTGCAGAATCTAATACAATGCTTCTCTCTAGAGCAAATTTATAAAGACAAGTAGAATGCTTTGGGGAGTATTACATGATAATGTCTTCTTCCCTCTGTAAATATATAGAAGTTGGAAAGTCAGTTGGACTTTAGAATTCATAGTATCAAATTCCAGTGAGTCTGGAAATTAAGATCTGACTTTGCAAATGCTGTCCATATGCATCTGTCTCACACGGCTGCTGTTAGAGACCTGCTTGTTCACCTTTAGCCTCAGTGGCTGGGTTTAGTCTTCTGTCACAGAGTTTTTAATTTCTACAGAAGTGCCTAACTCCCTGACAAGGCAGACGTAACCTGTCTGGCTGTGATAATTCCATCTTTACAAAAAAAAAACCTCAGGGGCACCTGGGTGGCTTGGTCAATTAAGTGTCTGACTTCGGCTCAAGTCATGATCTTCCGGTCTGTGAGTTCAAGTCCCGTGTCAGGCTCTCTGCTGACAGCACAGAGCCTGGAGCCTCCTTTGGATTCTGTGTCTCCCTCCCTCTGTCTCTGCCTCTCCCCTTCTTGCTCTCTGCCTCTCTCTCTCTCTCTCTCAAAAATAAATAAACACTAAAAATATTTGTTTTTAAAAGTCAGAGGTAGGGACACCTGAGTGGCTCAGTTGGTTAAGCATCTGATTCTTGATTTAGGCTCAGTTCATGATCTCATGGTAGAGAGATCGACCCTACACAGGGCTCTCTACTGGGTGTGGAGCCTGCTTAAGATTCTGTCTCTCCCTCTGCCCCTCCCCTGTTTGCACTCCCTCTCTCAAAAAAAAAAAAAAAGTCAGAGGTAAACGTATCCTGGTTTCCTAAGTGTATGTCCTTTCTGTGTCACCGCTGTCCTTTCCCATATGACCACTAACTCTGCTCTCAATCACATTTATCCCTACTGTTTTGTTGGATGTCTTAGTCTGCTTGGGCTGCTATAACAAAATACCATAGACTGGGGGGGCTTAAACAACAGACATTTATTTCCTCAGTTTATTTATTTTATTTTTTTAATGTTTATTTAGTTGAGAGAGAGAGACAAAGCATGAGCAGGGAAGGAGCAGAGAGGGAGGAAGACACAATACGGAGTAGGCTCCAGGCTCCGCACTATCATCACAGAGACTGATGTGGGGCCGGAACTCATGAGATCATGACTTGAGCTGAAATTGGATGCTTAACAGACTGAGACACCCAGGCACCCCTATCTCCTCAGTTTTGAAGGGTGCCCAAGATTCGGTTACCAGTATGGTTGGGACCTGGTGAGAGCTCTCTTCCTGGCTTGCAGATAGCTACCTTTTCCCTTTGTCCTCAAAAGGCCTTCAGTGCGTGCAAGTGGAGAGAGAGTGAGCTCTGTATATAAAGACACCAATCCCATAATAGCCCCATGCCCATGACCACATCCTAACCTAATTACCCCCCAAGGACCCTACCTCCAAATACCATCATATTGGGTGTTAAGGCTTCAACATGTGAATTTTGGTGGGATATAAACGTTCAGTCTGTAACTTTGGATATAAACAAGAGATGAGTTTTAGACAAGAAATTTAGTTTTTGAAAATATACACATACTTGGTTATATAAAGAAAGCAAAAGCTGAAATTTTTGTATGTGATTTCTTTGGAGAAAATGCTGTTTACTTCCAAAAAAGTGTCTAATCTCAGACAAATCAAACCTTCCTGTGGGCTGAACTCCTGCCAGGTCCTATTGTGTGTGATAAAGACAGCACGAAGAAGAAGCATCGCACTTTTGTACTGCTTGATTTCTCTGCGCTTTTTTCTAGAGGCCATGCATACGGAGCTTGCATTTTAGAAAAATATCAATACATTGGCCAATATTTATGAATTACTGCTGGATATGGAGAACTGTGCTGGTTGGTCATAGTGGTGACAATGTTGTGGGTAGGAATCAAGATAGATTCATTGACCTTGACCAGTTTTTACAGTCTGGTTGGGGGAAGCATTTGTTGTCCTAGTTCTCTCCCATGTACCTGTTTATGGCCTGTTCGGCAGGCGTCATGCAGAATCCTTAGGTCCCTCATTTAATGTGCAGAATGCGGATTCTGACTGATAAAAACAAATTGTTTGGATGTGTGCATTCTTCAAGGAGAGGAAAGTAAGAATAATATTAGTGTTTTGGCCTCCTAATGTTCCACCGCATGCATCATAGGACACATATACAGTTCCTTAGGAAACTGCATGAAAGAATTAGGTTTATGACTTCTATCATTTCTTTATCGTCAGACTCTGAAAGAAACTAATGCCTATTTACCAGTAAAAGAAAAATGTACAATTTCTTTAGCTGCAAAGGAACTGGGGTTTAAAAATATCTTGTGCCCTCTGCAAAAGCCTTGGCTGAACTGTGAGAGCAGCCACTTGCCTGTTAGATGTCTAATTATTTCTACCTCCTTCTCAGCCATGCCAGTAGCAGGGAATCACTGAGACCATATTGTTGCCCATATGTTGAGAAGCTACTAAATTAGACCCCTATGTAACATTCTGACAAGTCTACTGTTCTACTGCAGGACTTGAAGTTTCGTTGACTAAATTTCTCTAACCTATCATTCCACTGTTAGTATTTCTGAGTGTTCTCTCTCTGTGGTACAGGCTTTGTTAAGGACTGAGATGTTGTTATTACACCCTAGTACCATCAGAAAGGAAACCGAATATCTGGGTTAGACTGGATTTTAACAGTTGATGAATTAGACCTAAATCCTTAATGTTAGGTTACCAAAGCCTGACATTCAGCCTGTCCTGCTATCAGGTATGCAGGATGTGCAGAGAATTTAGGTCTGAGATTGAATGTTGTCCATTGCAAAACCTATACATATAATTTTTTGAAGTTCACTGTTCCATGTTCATGGCAGGATAGGGTCTCTTCTTGGCCCTCCCATTTTTCTTGCTTTTACTGTTGTAGTCTCTTTAGCTTGGCTGACTTATTTTATTTTTTCAATGCATTTTATATTTTTTCAGTTTAAAGAGAGAATTTAATTAATTAATTAATTTATATTTTTTCTGGTATATATATTTTTTTAATTTAAATTTTAGTTAACATGCAGTGCAATATTGGTTTCAGGAGTAGAATTCAGTGATTTCTAATACCCAGTGCTCATCACCACAAGTGCCCTCCTTAATACCCATCACCCATCTAGCCCATCTCCCACCCACCTCCCTCCGTCAGCCCATAGTTTGTTCTCTATCATTAAGAGTCTCTTGTGGTTTGTTTCCCTCTCTTCTCTTTCCCCCACCTTCCCATATGTTCATCTGTTTTGTTTCTTAAACTCCACATATGAGTGAAATTATATGGTATTTGTCTTTATCTGACTGACTTATTTCACTTAGCATAATACATTCTAGCTCCCATGTCATTGCAAATGGCACAATTTCCTTCTTTTTGATGGCTGGGTAATATTCCATAGTATATATACACCACCCCTTCTTTATCTGTTAATCAGTCGATGAACATTTAGGCTCTCTTCATAGTTTGGCTATTGTTGATAATGCTGCTATAAGCACTGAGGTGCATGTACCCCTTCAAGTATGTATTTTTGAATCCTTGGGGTAAATACCTAATAGTGTCATTGTTGGATTGTAGGGTAGTTCTATTTTTCATTTCTTGAGGAACATCCATATTGTTCTCGAGTGGGTGCACCAATCTGCATTCCCACCAACAGTGTAAGAGGGTTCCCCTTTCTCTGTGTCCTCACCAACACCTGTTGTTTCTTGTGTTGTTAATTTTAGCCATCCGACAGGTGTGAGGTGGTATCTCAATGTGGTTTTGTGTTTCCCTGATGATGAGTGATGTTGAGCATTTTTTCATGTTTCTGTTAGCCATTTGGATGCCTTCTTTGGAAAAGTGTCTATTCATGTCTTCTGCCCATTTCTTCACTGGATTATTTGTTTTTTGGGTGTTGAGTTTGATAAGTTCTTTATAGATTTTGGATACTAACCCTTCATCAGATATGTCATTTGCAAATATCTTTTCCCATTCTGTCAGTTGCCTTTTAGTTTTGCTGATTGTTTCCTTCACTGTGCAGCAGCTTTTTATATTAATGGGGTCCCAATATTCATGTTTGCTTTTGTTTCCCTTGCTTTTGGTGACATGTCTAGTAAGAAGTTGGGACAGCTGAGGTCAAAGAGGTTGCTGCCTGTTGTCTCCTGTAAGATTTTGATGGTTTCCTGTCTCACATTTACGTCTTTAATCCATTTATTTTTGTGTATGATGTAAGAAAGTGGTCCAGTTTCATTTTTGTGCATGTCGCCATCCAGTTTTCCCAACACCATTTGTTGAAGAGACTGTCTTTTTTCTGCTTTATCAAAGATTACTTGGCCATATAAGAAGAGAACTTTAAGAGAACTAATCCCTAATCTATCCTAATTTCCGCACATCCATCAGTAACTACTATGCTAATGGGAATGCTACTTTCCTCTTTCTTTTATCCTCCTAAGAGGAATGTATAGTCTTTCCTTTGAGGAAGAATACACACACACACACACACACACACACACACACACACGAACAAAACACGTTTTTGTGACCAGTAATATAATATGTTATCTTATTTAACAATAACAACAAACTATGAAAGCTGCCTTATTACCTATTTTGCATTTGGGGAAAGTGAGGCTCAGAGAGGGTAAGCAACTTGCACAAGGTTATGTGAATCCAATAATGGCAGAATTGTGGTCTGTTTGTCTCCAGAAGCTTGTGCTTTTTCTTAAGTCTGCTTATTGATTTGAACCAGACAACTAAAGATTTCTCAGATTTTGCTGCGTAGGACACTGATATCCTTCTAAATGTCAGTAGGTATCCTCTGCAAAGGGCTCTATTGTCAAATATGTTTGTTATATTAGGGTTCTCCAGAGAAATAAAACCAATAGGATATCATATATATATGTGATATATATGATATATATATATATATATATATTATATATATATATATATATAGTATGATATGTGATATGTGTTATACTGTATATGCATATACATATACATAAAAAATTGTGTTTTTTATAGGAATTGGCTGACTTGATTATGGCAGCTGAGAAATTCCACAATCTGCTGTCTGCAAACTGGACAACCAAGAAAGCTGGTGGTGAAATTCAGTCTGAGATCCAAAGTTCCAGAAACTGGGATGAGGGTAGGTGGAACTGATAGTGTCACTCCCAGTTGGAGTCTGAAGGCCTGAGAACCAGGAGGGCTGATGTTCTAGGGTAGGAGAAGATGGATGTCTTAGCTCAGAGAGAGGAAATTCACCCTTCCTCTGCCTTTTCCTTCTATTTGGGCCCTCAACATATTTGATGATGCCCATACACATTGGGGTGGGCAATCTATTTTACTCAGTTCACCAATTCAAATGTGAATCTCTTCTGCAAGCACCCTCACAGACACACCCAGAAATAATTTTTTATCAGCTTTATGGAAATCCTTTAGCTCAGTCAAGTTGACACATAAAATTAACCATCACACTTGGGAAATGCTGTATTAAATCAAATTGAACAAGTGTTTTCACTGCAAGACTCTTTGGAGCTTACACACTTTGGGGTGTAAATTTTCAAGAAGGTGGTATAGTATATGAATTTTTCTGAATCTGGTTGGCTTCCATTTTTATTTTATTTTCTTTTTCTATAGAATATGTGGGAACACAGTTTGGGTAATGTTGGTACAGCCTTCTTCCCTTTCTCTTCCTGTATCAAAACTAATGCCTGTGCTGGTTGCATAGTTTGGTTCTATGTAATGGCATTTCAAGGGCTATTTATTAAGCAGTGCCTACAGTGTATGAGCCTGCTCTAATTGCCAGAGGGAGGGTGCCGTGAGGCAATGAAATGATAAAATATAGATAATGCTCTGGCTTGAAGGAGCTAATGATCTAATGTATCCTGTTGTACACTTAGGACATGGAATGTTATAATTGGTGGAGTCAACATAACAATGCTAGTGTAGGTGGTTCCTGCATAGGACTGTAGTTTGTACCTTGGTATATTGTCTTTCATTTCCCTTCCTTTTGTATTATTTGTCTGTGAGTAGATCTTAAAGAGTAGTGGGGTGAGGTTGTGACTTCCAAGCTGAAAGCTTTTGGTAGGAAGCCCTTTCCCAATGTGGCAGATCAAAAAAAAAAATAAATCTAATATTGTATCCGACTTTTGTGTGGGAGAACTGTTTCCATGTTGAAAAACTAAAACTTAATGTTATTAATTGGTTGTGATATTGAGATAATTCTAATATACTGAATTAAAGGCAAAAGACATGCTTTTCAAGTGACAGAGGAAGTTATAATCATCTTCTGCAATATAGGAGAAAGTCACTATTTCAATTAGGCTGAAAAATCTGTACAGGTCTTTAAGAAGGACATAGTCACCAAGCAAAAATTTTAGTTAAAACAAGTAGAGTGTTTTTTATGTATGTGCCTTTGCAGTCAAAATATTATATGTGAAAATTTTCTGATTACTCAGAAATCTGATTGCTATAAAGCTTGAGAACAAGGCATATATACTTCCTTGGGGCCAAGAGAGCTGCCATAAACCAGTTTAGTCCTTGACTCAAATTCACCAAGATTGGTGGGTTTGCTGGAAGCCTAAAATGGCTTTCTACTGGTATGTTTCTAAAAAACAAAATCTCAAACACAAGCCTAATTCTTTGTAAAGGAGGAAGGCTGTGAGATGAAAAAAACCTTTGCTTGCTTAACTTTTCTTTAGAATGTCAAGAAACAGGATTGGGTCACTTTAATCTAATCAAAATTTGTTTAGTGCCCAGAAACTTTCAATTCATGCTATTGGTTTATTAACAAATATTTTATTAGATGGCAAAGAAAGAAGAAATATTTAGATCTCACATAGAGTAGAGATAATTTCCTTTATGGCTTACATTTCAGACCTCGTCACTGCAATTTCAATATCTTTTGTTGACATTATAAGACAGAAGGCTTTCTTGTGTGTTATTTTAAATAGATGATCTCAACTCTCTGCATATACAGACAGTTAACAAAGCAGTTAAAGTCAATTTTTCAATAATACCCAGGGATCCCTGGGCCCAGTCACTCAGCAACATTTATTTAACACCCTTGGTGAGCATCTTAGATGTTGTCAGGGATAAAAAAGTAATAGATGTGATCCTTGCCTTCAAGGATTTTTCAGTTGGGTAGCTAAAAAAACACACTCACATGATGAAGAACAATGAGACTCTTAAAATAATATATCAACAACTTTAAGGAAACCTAAGAAATTTATAAATTTGTGTTGATCTTACTCTTAGTGTGTTAGTGTGGAAGAATTTACAAATAATAAACTTTATTTTAGAGTTTAGATAAAGCAAATTCCTCCTTCCTTAGCTACATTACCAAGTTTCCTTGGAAGTTTCAAGCCTTCAGTAGACTCCAAAGTTCCAAAATAATGTAATATCAGATTCTTCCAATGCAATTATTGTGTAGTTGGAGAGACATTTTTCTGGTGTTTCCTACTCTGCCATCTTCCCAGAATACTTAGATGATTTTTTATTACTGAAAAATTGTTAAATCAAGGAACCTGCCCATGATCTCATCTGGGGGTAGAAAAATAGTTTTCAACAGAGCTAGTTTAACACAGAGGAATTTCTGTTTACTTGGAAGAATTCAGCTTTTTCTATAAGCTGGCCACAAAGTTAACAAATGTGGCAAATATATGAAGTGGTAGAATGAGTGAGTTCGGGGAAGAAGTTTTAGTTTTAGTTCTGTAAATTGAGGTGTTAGTGTGACTTCTGGGTAGAAGCGTCTGGCAGTCATTGGAAATGCAGAACTGGATCTGGGAGAGAAGTAAGGATTAGAGATTAGGATTTGGGGGAAAATCCATGACAGTTGCCTTTTGTCCTCCTACACTACCCTCAGGGTCTCCATGAGAGAATGCAGCAGGCTGAACTGAACAACATTCTGACATGGATGACAAGTCTTAGATGAATATTTGGCTCTTGTACTTAGTAACCAAACATCTTTACAGCAGAACAAGCTGATTGATATTAAAAAATATTCTGAGTGAGATTTCAACCCAACCATCCCTCTGATCAGTCTAGCGATGTAAGGTAAATATTGTTTGTTTTAATGGCTGGTTCCTAGCAAAGTTGTAATTTCAGTGACTCAAACAATCTAGTCCTTAGATTTAACTGAATCAGACAAGGCTTCACTCAGGACCAGCAGTTACAAATCAAACAAGGACTGGATTGTTTCAGGAAAGAAATATATGCAGAAAAACTGTTGCAAAGTAGGTCTATGTCAGCTAATCTATAAAGGTAAGCATCATTTTCAGGAAAAAGTAGGTTACAAAAAGAAACATCTATAATTTAGACAGTTTCTTATGTGATAGAAGACTATCCATAAAAAGGGGCTCATCAAACTGGAAAATGGTCTTGGGTGGAACAAGTTGGGAAGGTGACCCAAGATGTGTGGTTTTAGGCCCAATTATGGACTTTCAAATCCTGTTTGCTGCTTTAGTTGGTCAGGAAGACAACCCTGTCTCTCAGGGTAAATGAGTATTATTGTAATTGGATAAGAAAAAAGAAAATGTATATTAAAATAAAAGATATAATAAGTATATTTGAATCTATGATGTTAGTGATTTTCTAATAACTTTCCAGCATCTCTGTACTAGTCAATTCTAGAAGTATTGCATCAATATTTATATTATTTTTAAGGATTTAAAGCATTTTTAGAGTCTGGTATATACCAGACTCTATAAGTTTCTCAATCAATGTATGAATGTTTGGAGATATCTTATTTAATAAATTAAAACTTTTATGATTTGTTAGATATGTAATAAGTATAGAAATGCTTAGAAAAAGGTAATAATTTAAAAATTAACAAAGAAAATGGGCACCTGGGTGGCTCAGTCGATTAAAGATCTGACTTTTGGTTTCAGCTCAGGTCATGATCTCATGGTTTCATGGGTTCAAGTCCTGCATCGGCTCTGCACTGGCAGCACAGATCCTGCTTGAGATTGTCTCTCTTTGTCTCTCTCTGCCCCTCCCCAACTCATGCTGTCTCTGTCTCTCTCAAAATAAAAAATAAAAAAAAAGATATTTAAAAAATAAATAAAAATTAATGAAGAGGTAACTAGACAGAGTCTAAATTGCCATGATCATTCTTCTTTGTATTTAAAAGCATCTATCAACAATTAAGAACCTAGTTAACCTGATCTCTATGCCACACAGTGGCACAGTGATCCTTTTCCAAGACTGAGTGTCAGAAGTAAGGGCCCTTTAGTCTCCCCTGGCTTACTCTTTCCTGTGACAGAGCCTTTTTCTTTCCCCATAGAACAGCTTTCCTGATCATCAGTAACCCCACTCTCGCCTTTGGGATGTGTTCCTTTTTTGCTGTAGAAAAGAAAAAGCACATTTTTCTCTGACTCCTTTTTTGTATTTTCTGAAATGTTCAAAAGGGAGCTTGTTGATACTAAGATATTACTAAATGGTAGGACAGTTTTTAGTGTAGCTTGTATATGCATGTTTGCATCTCTGTAAACTAGTGATGTTTTCTGGGATTCCATTGAAGACAAGGGAAGGAGCAGAGACTGAAACTAAGCAGGGTCAAAAGGGAAAGCTACAGTGTAGAATAACCCCTGAGGTACCTGATGGGCTCCCACCATGGGAAGGTCTAATTTGAGGTGCTCTCCAGCCCTGCAGAGGTTGGGTGGGCAGGGGAGAGATAGACATGAAAGGCAATGTGGTAGGTTCTTCCTAGGGGTGCCTAGATGTCAGAAGTGCTGAAAGCAGCTCAGAGGGAATCAGGCATGTGCAATGCTTGTTCAGGTATCAGCACAGGTAATGGACAGGAATGTGGTAAAATGAAAAACAAAGAAACCAATTTGAGAAGACCCTTTTATAACATACAGTAAGATAAAATACTCAGAAAGTAACACAGTGCACATGTTCCCTTAATTAATAGCAGAGCCAGGGATTGGGGTTTCTCAATCAGTTTTTTTTTTTCCTCCAGTGGAGTTCTAGGAGGACCAGAGAATGACTGTTCTATCTACAGACTTTCAGTTATTCTCCCTGTTTTTGTCTCATACAATTTTTTCTGCTTGCCGTAGTGCCTGGACCTTTGTTTTTCAGTCTAGAACTAAACATTTCTCACATCAACATGCTCTAGAACAGGGATTGGCAAACTATGGTCCATGGGCCAAATCTGGCCAGTCATCTCTTTTTGTATAGCTTGAGAGCTAAGGATAGTTTTTATATTTTATTTTATCTTCCTTTCAAATATGTAATATATATATATATATATATATATATACACATATATATGTATCATAGAAATAAAACCTCAATTTCATTGAGATATAATTTTATTGAGATATAATTGACATACAGTATATATATAATATAGTATAAGCTTAAGGTTATACAGCACAATGACTCTTAACTTACATGTTTTGTGAAATGGTTACCACCATAACTTTGGTAAACATCCATCATCTCATATAGTTACAAAAAAAAAGTGTTTTTTCTTTGTGATGAGAACTTTTAGGATCTATTCTCTTAGCAACTTTCAAATATACCATATAGCAGTATTAACTATAGCATTATGTTGTACATCACATCCCTAGTATTTGTCTTCTAACTGAAAGTTTGTACCTTTTGACCACCTTCATTTAATTTCCCAAAATGTAATTTTAAATTACATTTTAGTATTTATATTTTGAGGTGGAATTTTAATAAATATGAAACTAATAATGTTTAACACTCCTATGTTCGTTACTGATATGACAATATCACTCAAGTTGCAAGGTTCACAATAACCATTAAAAAAAAGAAAGAAGGTGCCTGGGTGGCTCAGTCAGTTGAGCGACCGACTTCAGCTCAGGTCACAATTTTGCGGTCTGTGAGTTTGAGCCCTGCCTCAGGCTCTGTGCTGACAGCTCAGAGCCTGGAGCCTGCTACGGATTCTGTGTCTCCCTCTCTCTCTGCCCCTCCCCCGCTCATGCTTGCTCTCTCTCTCTCTCTCTGTCTCTGTCTCTGTCAAAAATAAATAAACATTAAAAAAAATTAAAACAAACAAGCAAGCAAGCAAGCAAGCAAGCAAGCAGGCGCCTGGGTGGCTCAGTTGGTTAAGCCTCCAACTTCAGCTCAGATCATGATCTCATGGTTCATGAGTTCAAGCCCTGCATCGGGCTCTGTGCCGACAGCTCAGAGCCTGGAGCCTGTTTCAGATTCCGTGTCTCCCTTGCTCTCTGCCCCTCCCCCACTCATGCTCTGTCTCCCTCTGTCTCAAAAATAAACGTTAAAAAAATTTTTTTTAAAAAGAAAGAAAAAGGAAAGTCTGTAATAGGTGACAATATGAATGACAATGGAGGACATTATGCTAAGTGACGTAAGGAAGTCAGGAAAGGACAAATACCACATGATTCCACTTATAATAGGTATCTAAAATAGTTAAATTCAGGGGTCTCTGGCTGTCTCCAGTCAGTAGAGCATGTGACTCTTAATCTTGGGGTCATGAGTTTGAGCCTCCTGTTGGGCATAGAGTTTATTTAAAAAAAAAATCTAATTCATATAATTCATAGAATCAAGAAGTAGAACAGTGTTTACCAGGGTCTGTGAGAGAGGGGAAATGGAGATTTACTAATCAAAGGACATAAATTTTCAGCTAAGCTCTAGAGATCTACTCTACAACATTGTACCTATAAACAACAATGTATTGTACTCTTAAAAATTTATTGAGGGTAGATCTCATATTAAATAAGATTAAAAATAACATGATGTGAAAATTATATCAAATTGGAATTTCAGTGTCTATAAATACATTTTATTGGGACCTAATCATGCTCACTCATTATGTATTATCTATGGCTGCTTCTGTGCTACAATGACAGAATTGAGTGGTTGCAACAGAGATTTGCATAGCATCCCCAATTTTGCATCTTGGCTCATAAAATCTAAAATATTTACTATCTGGCCTTTACAGAAAAAATTTGTCAACTCTGACGCTAGATTGTGGGTTCCTCTGCCGTGCTGATTCTGTATGTTCTTTTATCTGCTTTGTTTTTCTATAAATTTATTGAAATTACTTTATAGATGGCTCCTCTTATTCTTTGTCATTGTGAGTTCATTCCATTTTTATTCCTTTGCTAATATTTTGACAAGCTAAGACATAGCTAAAATATATGTAGCATGTATTATGTCCTAAATGATATATAAAAGATTATATAAAAGTGCAAATTATAAAAGTGCATTATATATAAAAGAGCAAATTATGCTTCCACTCTAATGTGAAGAAAAAAAAATCTTTATGTTATCTGCAATGAATCTCATTTTTGCTTAAGCTTTTATCTATGGAGTAGGAGGAAAACAGATGGACTGAATCTGTCATCTGGGATAAACAAAGGCCAATATGATATTAGGAGGGTTTTGTTGTTGTTACTTCTTGGGAAAGATATTCACTCAGTTTCTCAGATGGCTTTCTCCAGCTGCTGCTCCTTTCTCTAAGGAGGCCTCTAGGTATGTCAAGGAAGGGGTTCCCTGGCTCATACTTGTCCTGGGAAGTGTGCTTACAGTTACTTAGAAGAGTCTGGAGTAATGTCTCATGGCTGGATGGGTGCTGTTGGCCCTGTTATAGGCAGTCTATAGCTGATGTCACATAATTTGTTCTCTTTGCAAGGATCTAGTAGTGCTCCTGGCTGACTGGCCTCACTTTGCTCCCGAATGACTGCCTTAGCCTTTGTCCAGCTTGCTGCCGCAGTGACTACTAAGTTTCCTCTGTGTGGTCACCTAGCTTTGCCCAATAGGCCCCTTGGCAGGCCCACTGTGCCTTGGCTACACAAATGCAGGAACTGGGGAGGTTTGAGAGAGCTTAACCTAGAACCTTCCTTTTTTGTGCATACTACATAGCCAAGCAGCTGTGTTTGCATCTCATGTTGTTGTATTTGGGGGAAAGGGAACAACTTAAAAGATGTTCTTTTCCCAGAGTCTTACATGACAAAATGAGTGGGTTACTGTAGCCCATATCTTTGTCATTGATTTTCTCTTCACTTATATAATGCATATTTCCCTCACATCCAGGGAGGGGAAATGGGATCCAGTTTGCTAGCTTCCAGTCTCTTTCTCTTTTCTCTTCCCAGGCGAGAAACAGCCAGATGTCTTATTTATTTATTCTTCATTATATCTTCCCTTGTCTGTCCTGGCTGTTGGTAGGGGTATGGAACATCCCTCCACATAAGTAAATCCTATAGTCTAAGTCTTTCAGCCTACTCTTTGCTTAGATTACATCTTGGTGAACAGTTTGTTAACTTGCTGCATATCCAGTTTGTATGCAGAGTGCAAAAAACAGACATTCTCTTTGTCCTTTCTTTGCATTTATTATGTACAAATTTAATTTTCCCATAAGCAGATGGATGCCTTGTGTGAAACATTATTTACTCAGGAAGGCAAAAGAACAGAGTACATTTGTAAAATGGAAACTATTACTTCCATTACCCACGTTCCATCAGCTTTTACACAGATCCTGTCCTAGGTGGTCAACAGTTTTAAATGCTTCTTTGATTCTGCTATCTCTTGAATTTCCTCCTCTTGGCTGCTCCTTTATTTTTCAGGCTTATCACCTTTTGCACTTCTATAAAATGTCATCCCTTTCACAGGTTCTGTCTTCAGGTCACTGTTCCTCTCCACGCTGGGCAATTGTAGCCATACTAATTCTTTTAATTACTGAGTATGCACTCACTTCCCACATTTATGTTCTAGCCAGAGCCTTGTATGTTGTTGGTCTGCAGGCTCCTCAAATTCAACACACTGAATCCATCCACCAACTGACATTTTCTTCTCTTGTACATGCCATCTCATTTAAGCACAGGATGAGTCAGCCAGTTCCTTAGTTCAGGTTCTCACCATAGGTTATTCAACAACTTTCTAAAGAATCTTTGTCTCGTTTAACAGCAGTCAATTTCCATGTTGCTGTTAGAGTGCTCCTATAAGATCCTTTGGGGCTTCCTCTACCTCCTTTTTGTCCTGCCTGGCCATCTCTATACATATGTTTTCCTCTAGTCAATCTTCTGGCAGTTCTTGAAGATGATTCCTGCTATCTCATGCCTTGCTACATTTGTACAAGTGATTCTTCTCCTGGGTCATCTTTCTCTCCCTCAACTAATGAGCTAATTTGTACTTACTCTTTATGCATTAGTTCCTGCTTCTTCCTCTGGGAAGTCATCTCTTGAAATCTCAGCCTGAATAAAGTGGTCTTTTTCTGTGCTCCTTCATGAATACCTTTAATTTACATGCTCTTATGGAACCATCTCATGTATCTTAATATTCTCTCTTTCTTTCACTTCATTTGGGAATAGGAACTGTGTCTTGTTGATTTCTTTGTCCCCAGTGCTTAGATAGAGCCAGATATCCAGTAGGTTTCTGTAAATGTTTTTTAACATGAATGGAGGAGATCAAATAGAATAAAGACAGATAAAAGGTCATTGGATTTGGTTGGTTGAACATCTCTGCTGACCTTGGAGAGAGAGGGTTCAGTAAATATTAGTTTTCTCCCCGTGGGCCCTGAGATGTTTATGGGGAAGGGTGCATGCTTGAACACCTCAACTCTCTCTCTGCAGCACTTTAAAATAGAAAAGCTGTTAAGAGCTTCTCTAAAGTGAACTGTGGAGCAATTAGAATGACAGAAAGATATGAGTGATTTGGGTTAGCATGGCTTTTAGCCACAAAAAAGCAGCCAAACGCATCTGCTTCAATAAAATCTAGAGCAAAACCTTTGTAATCAGTCTGAAAACACCCAAGGCTTGTTTTCCTTTCTGGGGAAAAGTAGAAAACAATTTAGCAGCTGGCTACTTTATCACTTCAACAGTACTTAATCTTTCAGTTTTTGAGTTACATTAAAATACTTGTATAAAGCTTGATTTCTTTCCTTCATGACAGATGCCCCTGGACACAGTGGGGTAGCAGGTGAAGCTCATGGTGATGATGCTCACTCTGCAGGGTTTCTGTGTAAGCCCCCAGCCCCTCCTTTCTTCTCCAGTAGACCTCTAGGACCCAAGCAGCTCAGTGTGGACTGTACAAGAGGCTGCCAGCAATCACATAATTCCAGCAGGAACGTGAAAGCCCTAGGCAGGCCATACCATGGTGATTAAGAGTCAGAAGATAATAAATGACTTTCCATTCCCAGTCAGGAGGACAGAAGGCTGGTCAAGACTTCTGGAGACTTTGGGAAGTATATATAGTAGGTCATGGATATACTTAACCCAGGAAGGGGGTATTTAAAAAATTGTGCTCACAACTAGACTTGGAATCTCAAAGTAGCAGTAGCCAGAGATGACTTGAACTAATATTAGGGGAAGGCAAAGGTGAGTGAGGGGATCTATGGCTTGGGGTTCTCTGGAGATACAGAACCAATAGAATATACACACATACACACACATACACATACATATACATAGAGAAAGATTATTTTAAGGAACTGTCTTATGCAACTGTGAGGCTAGCAAGCCTGAAATTTGTAGGGCAGGCTGACAGGTTGTAGACTCAGGGTGTGTTGATGTTTCAGTTTTGAGTTTAAAATCTACAGGGCAGCAGGCTGGAAACTAAAGCAGGGTTTTTATGTTACAGTCTTGAGGAAGAATTCCTTCTTCTTCAAGAAAACTCAGTGTTTGCTCTTAAATCCTTCAGCTGATTGGATGAGGCCCACCCACATTATGGGATGGAGGATAACCTTCTTTATTCGAAGTCTACTGATTATAAATGTTAATCTCACATCTAAAACATAATTTCACAGCAATATCTAGACTAGCATTTGATCAAACAACTGTACACCATAGCCTAGCAAAGTTGACATGTAAAATTAATCACCTTAAGGACAAAAAGAGGTACAGTGAAACTTCAAATCAGGAGATAGAGCTAGAGCAGGGGCCTGAGAAGAGACGTAGACAAACTCAGGGTCTGTGACGGGAGGGGAATAGGACATGTTGGGT
This sequence comes from Panthera uncia, assembly GCF_023721935.1. NCBI lineage: Eukaryota > Metazoa > Chordata > Mammalia > Carnivora > Felidae > Panthera > Panthera uncia. Next base: position 46,933,430 of record NW_026057580.1, read on the forward strand.
TAGTCTGTGCCAGGGAACCATAATATACAAGTTGTACTGATGGTGAACTTGGTTCTGGGCTGCCTCTTGTGACTCAGTTTCACCTACTGAATAATGGTGCAGATGATGCAGATCAGAATTCCTGAGGGTTTCCACTGCAGGCTTTGCTCAAGTGAGCAGAGGCTAAAATTTTGCTTCCCTAGTTTCTCCAGCAAAATGTATCTATCCCTCATTTTATTAGGGTGCTTTCTTAGTGGATGGCATAGCCAAGTTTTAGTATTCTAAAAGCTTAAGATAGTAAATTCCAACATTTTGTCAAAAAAGTAAAAATAAATTATAAGCTTCTTTGTTTGAAGGCAGTTGGGAGAACTCATGCCTAGGTCCAGGTACTTTTGTAGTACTTTTACATGCTTGTAAAATATCTTCTGCACAACACTTTGAAGTGTCCTCATAGTCCTTCCCTCCAGTGACACATTGTCTTGTGTGCTGTACTAGCTACTAATGTCTTTCTTTCTTTCTTTCTTTCTTTCTTTCTTTCTTTCTTTCTTTCTT